>NW_028296872.1:255000-257500 GCF_055471065.1 Atractosteus spatula
ACCTGGAATCCAAGCCCAGCTTGTGGAGCTCTGCCTGGGCTTGAGCGGGGTGGATTCATCCCCTTAAAAGCTCCATGAAAACGAAAAAGTCTTTTTTTCACCCCGGGAGCGCTCTCAGGCGGTTGCATGCCTCCTGCTAGGCCTGGGCCAAGCCTCCAGGCTTGTGAAAAGGGGAAAAGCACCACAGCAGCGGCGTCTGAGGCACCCGGCTCCCGGTTCGACCGCGAGCAGTGCTTTCGGTTCAGACAGGGGGATCCAAGCCTCCCTGCCCGGGAAATATGCCCCCCGCCTGGGGATGGACTCCGGCCATGCCCCCTGCTGCAGACTTAAGCCCCCTTCCGATTATTTAGACCCATTCAGCGCCGTCCAGCGGGCCGGCCACCTGGTCACCCCCGACAGATTCGGGACGCCTGGTCACCCGCTGGACTTAGTCTTTTTTACGATCGGCTTTAAAGGGGCCTGGTCACCCGGGGGACTTAGTCTTTTTTACGATCGGCTTTATAGGGGCCTGGTCACCCGGGGGACTTAGTCTTTTTTACGATCGGCTTTATAGGGGCCTGGTCACCCGGGGGACTTAGTCTTTTTTACGATCGGCTTTATAGGGGCCTGGTCACCCGGGGGACTTAGTCTTTTTTACGATCGGCTTTATAGGGGCCTGGTCACCCGGGGGACTTAGTCTTTTTTACGATCGGCTTTATAGGGGCCTGGTCACCCGGGGGACTTAGTCTTTTTTACGATCGGCTTTATAGGGGCCTGGTCACCCGGGGGACTTAGTCTTTTTTACGATCGGCTTTATAGGGGCCTGGTCACCCGGGGGACTTAGTCTTTTTTACGACCGGCTTTATAGGGGCCTGGTCACCCGGGGGACTTAGTCTTTTTTACGATCGGCTTTATAGGGGCCTGGTCACCCGGGGGACTTAGTCTTTTTTACGATCGGCTTTATAGGGGCCTGGTCTCCCGGGGGACTTAGTCTTTTTTACGATCGGCTTTATAGGGGCCTGGTCACCCGGGGGACTTAGTCTTTTTTACGATCGGCTTTATAGGGGCCTGGTCACCCGGGGGACTTAGTCTTTTTTACGATCGGCTTTATAGGGGCCTGGTCACCCGGGGGACTTAGTCTTTTTTACGATCGGCTTTATAGGGGCCTGGTCACCCGGGGGACTTAGTCTTTTTTACGACCGGCTTTTCGGAGGCCTGGTCACCCGGGGGACTTAGTCTTTTTTACGATCGGCTTTTCGGAGGCCTGGTCACCCGGGGGACTTAGTCTTATTTACGATCGGCTTTATAGGGGCCTGGTCACCCGGGGGACTTAGTCTTTTTTACGATCGGCTTTATAGGGGCCTGGTCACCCGGGGGACTTAGTCTTTTTTACGATCGGCTTTAAAGGGGCCTGGTCACCCGGGGGACTTAGTCTTTTTTACGATCGGCTTTATAGGGGCCTGGTCACCCGGGGGACTTAGTCTTTTTTACGACCGGCTTTATAGGGGCCTGGTCACCCGGGGGACTTAGTCTTTTTTACGATCGGCTTTATAGGGGCCTGGTCACCCGGGGGACTTAGTCTTTTTTACGATCGGCTTTATAGGGGCCTGGTCACCCGGGGGACTTAGTCTTTTTTACGACCGGCTTTTCGGAGGCCTGGTCACCCGGGGGACTTAGTCTTTTTTACGATCGGCTTTATAGGGGCCTGGTCACCCGGGGGACTTAGTCTTTTTTACGATCGGCTTTATAGGGGCCTGGTCACCCGGGGGACTTAGTCTTTTTTACGACCGGCTTTTCGGAGGCCTGGTCACCCGCGGGACTTAGTCTTTTTTACGACCGGCTTTTCGGAGGCCTGGTCACCCGGGGGACTTAGTCTTTTTTACGATCGGCTTTTCGGAGGCCTGGTCACCCGGGGGACTTAGTCTTTTTTACGATCGGCTTTTCGGAGGCCTGGTCACCCGGGGGACTTAGTCTTTTTTACGATCGGCTTTATAGGGGCCTGGTCACCCGGGGGACTTAGTCTTTTTTACGATCGGCTTTATAGGGGCCTGGTCACCCGGGGGACTTAGTCTTTTTTACGACCGGCTTTTCGGAGGCCTGGTCACCCGGGGGACTTAGTCTTTTTTACGATCGGCTTTTCGGAGGCCTGGTCACCCGGGGGACTTAGTCTTTTTTACGATCGGCTTTTCGGAGGCCTGGTCACCCGGGGGACTTAGTCTTTTTTACGATCGGCTTTATAGGGGCCTGGTCACCCGGGGGACTTAGTCTTTTTTACGATCGGCTTTATAGGGGCCTGGTCACCCGGGGGACTTAGTCTTTTTTACGATCGGCTTTATAGGGGCCTGGTCTCCCGGGGGACTTAGTCTTTTTTACGATCGGCTTTATAGGGGCCTGGTCACCCGGGGGACTTAGTCTTTTTTACGATCGGCTTTATAGGGGCCTGGTCACCCGGGGGACTTAGTCTTTTTTACGATCGGCTTTATAGGGGCCTGGTCACCCGGGGGACTTAGTCTTTTTTACG
>NW_028296872.1:262500-265366 GCF_055471065.1 Atractosteus spatula
AAACGGTGCATACTACAAGCTTAAAACCCAATGCATATGAAAGCAGAGACCCAGAGCTTTCATTTAATGTCCATTAACCCCGGTTTTAAACGCAGCATCATGTCTGCCATCATAAGAATATGAGTCCTATATATTAGAATATTGACCAAAAGGATGACATATTTCCGTTAATTTCTCCAAAACGGTGTATACTACAAGCTTAAAACCCAATGCATATGAAAGCAGAGACACAGAGCTTTCATTTAATGTCCATTAACCCCGGTTTTAAACGCAACATCATGTCTGCCATCATAAGAATGAGTCCAATATTTTCGAATTTTGACGAAACGGATGGCATATTTTCATTAATATTTCCAAAACGGTGCATACTACAAGCTTAAAACCAAATGCATGTGAAAGCAGAGACCCAGAGCTTTCATTTAATGTCCATTAACCCCGGGTTTAAAAGCAGCATCATGTCTGCCATCATAAGAAAATGAGTCCAATATTTTGGAAAATTTACCTAACGGATGACATATTTCCGTTAATTTCTCCAAAACGGTGCATACTACAAGCTTAAAACCAAATGCATGTGAAAGCAGAGACCCAGAGCTTTCATTTAATGTCCATTAACCCCGGTTTTAAACGCAGCATCATGTCACCATCATAAGAATATGAGTCCAATATTTTAGAATATTGACCAAACGGATGACATATTTTCGTTAATTTCTCCAAAACGGTGTATACTACAAGCTTAAAACCAAATGCATGTGAAAGCAGAGACCCAGAGCTTTCATTTAATGTCCTTTAACCCCGGTTTTAAACGCAGCATCATGTCTGCCATCAAATAAAAATGTGTTTAATATTTTGGAAAATTGACCAAACGAATGACATATTTTCGTTAATTTCTCGAAAACGGTGCAAACTACAAGCTTAAAACCAAATGCATATGAAAGCAGAGACCCAGAGCTTTCATTTAATGTCCATTAACCCCGGATTTAAAAGCAGCATCATGTCTGCCATCATAAGAATATGAGTCTAATATTTTAGAATATTGACCAAACGGATGACATATTTCCGTTAATTTCTCCTAAACGGTGCATACTACAAGCTTAAAACCCAATGCATGTGAAAGCAGAGACCCAGAGCTTTCATTTAATGTCCTTTAACCCCGGTTTTAAACGCAGTATCATGTCTGCCATCAAATAAACATGTGTTTAATATTTTGGAATATTGACCAAACGAATGACATATTTTCGTTAATTTCTCGAAAACGGTGCAAACTACAAGCTTAAAACCAAATGCATATGAAAGCAGAGACCCAGAGCTTTCATTTAATGTCCATTAACCCCGGATTTAAAAGCAGCATCATGTCTGCCATCATAAGAATATGAGTCTAATATTTTAGAATATTGACCAAACGGATGACATATTTCCGTTAATTTCTCCAAAACGGTGCATACTACAAGCTTAAAACCCAATGCATATGAAAACAGAGACCCAGAGCTTTCATTTAATGTCCTTTAACCCCGGTTTTAAACGCAGCATCATGTCTGCCATCAAATAAAAATGTGTTTAATATTTTGGAAAATTGACCAAACGAATGACATATTTTCGTTAATTTCTCCAAAATGGTGCAAACTACAAGCTTAAAACCAAATGCATATGAAAGCAGAGACCCAGAGCTTTCATTTAAAGCCCATTAACCCCGGTTTTAAACGCAGCATCATGTCTGCCATCATAAGAATATGAGTCCAATATTTTAGAATATTGATCAAACGAATGACATATTTTCGTTAATTTCTCCAAAACGGTGCAATCTACAAGCTTAAAACCGAATGCATGAGAAAGCAGAGACCCAGAGCTTTCATTTAAAGCCCATTAACCCCGGATTTAAAAGCAGCATCATGTCTGCCATCATAAGAATATGAGTCCAATATTTTAGAATATTGATCAAACGAATGACATATTTTCGTTAATTTCTCCAAAACGGTGCAAACTACAAGCTTAAAACCAAATGCATGAGAAAGCAGAGATCCAGAGCTTTCATTTAATGTCCATTAACCCCGGTTTTAAACGCAGCATCATGTCACCATCATAAGAATATGAGTCCAATATTTTAGAATATTGACCAAACGGATGACATATTTCCGTTAATTTCTCCAAAACGGTACATACTACAAGCTTAAAACCCAATGCATATGAAAGCAGAGACACAGAGCTTTCATTTAATGTCCTTTAACCGCGGTTTTAAACGCAGCATCATGTCTGCCATCAAATGAAAATGTCTTTAAAATTTTGGAAAATTGACCAAACGAATGACATATTTTCGTTAATTTCTCCAAAACGGTGCAAAGTACAAGCTTAAAACCAAATGCATATGAAAGCAGAGACCCAGAGCTTTCATTTAAAGCCCATTAACCCCGGTTTTAAACGCAGCATCATGTCTGCCATCATAAGAATATGAGTCCAATATTATAGAATATTGATCAAACGTATGACATATTTTCGTTAATTTCTCCAAAACGGTGCAAACTACAAGCTTAAAACCAAATGCATATGAAAGCAGAGACCCAGAGCTTTCATTTAATGTCCATTAACCCAGGATTTAAAAGCAGCATCATGTCTGCCATCATAAGAATATGAGTCTAATATTTTAGAATATTGACCAAACGGATGACATATTTCCGTTAATTTCTCCAAAACGGTGCATACTACAAGCTTAAAACCCAATGCATATGAAAGCAGAGACCCAGAGCTTTCATTTAATGTCCATTAACCCCGGTTTTAAACGCAGCATCATGTCTGCCATCATAAGAATATGAGTCCAATATTTTAGAATATTGATCAAACGGATGACATATTTCGGTTAATTTCTCCAAAACGG
>NW_028296875.1:0-25000 GCF_055471065.1 Atractosteus spatula
GCGCATGAATGGATGAACGAGATTCCCACTGTCCCTACCTACTATCTAGCGAAACCACAGCCAAGGGAACGGGCTTGGCGGAATCAGCGGGGAAAGAAGACCCTGTTGAGGTTGACTTCTCATGCATGCATGATCACTCGCAATCATATGTGCCAGGATTTCTTCTTACATGCAAACGGGCGTGGTTTCATTTATGCAAATAACTTTCCTGGGCTCTTCTGAAGCACATAAAATTATTTGGAGATATACATTTGTCTTGTTTTCCCTTTAGGCTCTAGAATTGATAACTTTTTTTTCATTTTTGGCATTTTTCATCATTTTACAGAAAGTGGGTGCAAGCCCGATATCTTGCGAAGAACCTTCAGGATTCGGGGATCAGGCAATGGATTTTCTTCAAAGTGGGATTTTTGTACTCTGTGGACCAAGAGATGTTGTTTTATAATGTTTTTTTTCAAATTTAAAAATATCATTTTTTCATGGAGCTTTGAAGGGGATGGATTCGGCCTCCTTTAGCCAGGCCAGAGCTCCAGGAGCCTGGGTAGGATTCTAGCTTTCTCCCCTTGCAGGCACCTGGCACTGAAGAAATTTTTTTTTTCCTTAAAATCTTTTTTTTCTGTTCCTTGTTGTTCCAAACTTAATTCTAATCACTTCTAATTAGAGATTTTATTAAAAATTGTGCAATAAATGACTAATTTCACAAAAAATAACGTAATATAAAACGGAGGTTTTTAACTTTATTGAAGTGTTTTAGAAACTAATATGTCTTCAAAAATGGTTGTTTTTCACTCCTAGGAATGAAAACTGTTGTTATATGATGTTATATGATGTTTTTTTTTCAAATTTTAAATGATCATTTTTCATGGAGCTTTGAAGGGGATGGATTCGGCCTCCTTTAGCCAGGCCAGAGCTCCAGGAGCCTGGGTAGGATTCTAGCTTTCTCCCCTTGCAGGCACCTGGCACTGAAGAAAAAATTTTTTTCCTTAAAATCTTTTTTTTTGTGTTCCTTGTTGTTCCAAACTTAATTCTAATCACTTCTAATTAGAGATTTTATTAAAAATAGTGCAATAAATGACTAATTTCACAAAAAATATCGTAATATAAAACGGAGGTTTTTAACTTTATTGTAGTGTTTTAGAAACTAATATGTCTTCAAAAATGGTTGTTTTTCACTCCTAGGAATGACAACTGTTGTTATATGATGTTTTTTTTCAAATTTTAAATGATCATTTTTCATGGAGCTTTGAAGGGGATGGATTCGGCCTCCTTTAGCCAGGCCAGAGCTCCAGGAGCCTGGGTAGGATTCTAGCTTTCTCCCCTTGCAGGCACCTGGCACTGAAGAAATTTTTTTTTTCCTTAAAATCTTTATTTTTGTGTTCCTTGTTGTTCCAAACTTAATTCTAATCACTTCTAATTAGAGATTTTATTAAAAATAGTGCAATAAATGACTAATTTCACAAAAAATAATGCAATATAAAACGGAGGTTTTTAACTTTATTGTAGTGTCTTAGAAACTAATATGTCTTCAAAAATGTTTTTTTATCACTCCTAGGAGTGAAAACTGTTGTTATATGATGTTTTTTTTTTTCAAATTTTAAATGATCATTTTTCATGGAGCTTTGAAGGGGATGGATTCGGCCTCCTTTAGCCAGGCCAGAGCTCCAGGAGCCTGGGTAGGATTCTAGCTTTCTCCCCTTGCAGGCACCTGGCACTGAAGACATAATTTTTTTCTTAAAATCTTTTTTTTTGTGTTCCTTGTTGTTCCAAACTTAATTCTAATCACTTCTAATTAGAGATTATTTTAAAAATAGTGAAATAAATGACTAATTTCACTAAAAATAATGTAATATAACTGATGTTTTTAACTTCATTGTAGTGTTTTAGAAACTACTATGTCTTCAAAAATGGTTATTTTTCACTCCTAGGAATGAAAGCTGTTGTTATATGATGTTTATTTTCAAATTTTGAAAAATCAAAGGATTCTAGCTTCCTCCCCTTACAGGCATAGGACACAGAGAACCTCATGGTTTTCCTAAAAATCTTTTTTTATGTTCCCTGGTGTTCCAAACTTAGTTTAAATCAATTTTAATTTGTTATTATGTTAAAAACAGGGTAATAAATTCCTAATTGGACTATAAATAATGTCATATTGTCTGCTATAAAACTGATGTTTTCAACTCTATTGTAGAGATTCTAGAATCAACTAATAGAGAATTGAAATAAAAAAGGGCATAAGAAGACATTACCAACAACGACCACAAGATGGAGATATTGTCCAGACATTACCAACAACGACCACAAGATGGAGATCTTGTCCAAAGAGGCAAGAAGGGCAAAGCCGCGATAAGGTAAAATCATTTTTTGAAAGAGATTGCTGTCAGAATGCACATCCGTATCCCAAACAGAATCTCTAGAAAAATATGATCATTTGTGAAAAAGGCAAACGAGTGTCTGCTACAATATGATTGCTACATATCTGCATTTGTTGTTTTTTAAGGAGTAAGAGTGCAGGGGGTTTAAACCTGCAATCCAGTGTAGTGAAGTATTTCACAACACTACCTCTAGCACCTCTGGAAATAAATCCTCATAATGATTATTGCCCTGGGCATGTACCAAAAAATCAGTGAGCATATATATATATCACTGTGTTGAAGCTAGAGACACAGAATAACTGCAAACACAGTGTTCCTGCACTTCAAACTGTTCCTTGAAGGGCTCTCAAACCCCGAATTTCAGATGCCTAGCTGTATCGCTGATGTGTTGCACCTCAGAATCACTTTTAAACCTTACCTCTGGTATCTTTAATCCCTATTGCTCAACGCATGGTAAAAGTATTGCATACATGTGTCTGAAAATGAGCAATGGGCCCCTGAGAGACTCATTTGCCTGTTTCACAAATGATCGTATTTTACTAGAGATTCTGTTTGGGATTCAGATGTGCATTCGGACAGCAATCCCTTTCAAGAAATGATACGTTCTGGATGAGGTCAAAGGTGCTGGAACACTGTATTTCGGATGCGAATGTGTGTCTCCTGCTTCAACGCAGTGGCATATATAGATGTGCTCCTGTAATGTCTTGGTACATGCCCAGGGCAGTAAGCAGTCTGAGGATATATTTCCAGACGGCATAGAGCAGTGAAGCAGTGAAGTAGTGCAACACACTGGATCATTATATTATTAGAATCTATTTGTTTAACATGCACGGGTCTGTCTCAATGGATGCAGTGCTCCTGAAAGGGCTCTCAAACCCTGCATTTCAGATGATTAGCTGTATCCCTCACATGTGGCACCTCAGAATGACTTCTACTTTATTCTGCTTAAATTATTACATTATACATAATTTGAGTTCATTTTTAAAAGTAAAAGGTAATGAAAGGAATGAAAGATATGTAGCAATCACATTGTAACAGGGGTGACAGTGACTTTTTGCTTGTACTAAGCATTAGTACATAAGTCCACTAATGGACTTCTGGTACCTTTAGGGTACAGTGTTCCCTGAAGGGCTCTCAAACCCCGCATTTCAGATGCATAGCTGTATCGCTGATGTGTTGCACCTCAGAATCACTTTTAAACCTTACCTCTGGTATCTTTAATCCCTATTGCTCAACACATGGTGAAAGTATCGCATACATGTGTCTGAAAATGAGCAATGGGCCCCTGAGAGACTCATTTGCCTGTTTCACAAATGATCACATTTGACTAGAGATTCTGTTTGGGATTCAGTTGTGCATTCTGACAGCAATCCCTTTCAAAAAACAATACATTCTGGATGAGTTCAAAGTTGCAGGAACACTGTATTTAGGATGTCTTTGCAGATATTCTGTGTCTCTAGCTTCAACACAGTGATATATATATATGCTCACTGATTTTTTGGTACATGCCCAAGTCAATAATCATTATGAGGATTTATTTCCAGATGTGCTAGAGGTAGTGTTGTGAAATACTTCATCACACTGGATTGCAGGTTTAAACCCCCTGCACTCTTACTCCTTAAAAACCAACAAATGCAGATATGTAGCAATCACATTGTAACAGGGGTGACAGTGACTTAATGCTTGTACTAAGCATTAGTACCAAAGTCCACTAGTGGACTTCTGGTACCTTTAGGGTACGGTGTTCCTTGAAGGGCTCTCAAACCCCGCATTTCAGATGCCTAGCTGTATCGCTGATGTGTTGCACCTCAGAATCACTTTTAAACCTTACATCTGGTATCTTTAATCCCTATTGCTCAACACATGGTGAAAGTATCGCATACATGTGTCTGAAAATGAGCAATGGGCCCCTGAGAGACTCATTTGCCTGTTTCACAAATGATCACATTTGACTAGAGATTCTGTTTGGGATTCAGTTGTGCATTCTGACAGCAATCCCTTTCAAAAAACGATACATTCTGGATGAGTTCAAAGGTGCAGGAACACTGTATTTAGGATGTCTTTGCAGATATTCTGTGTCTCTAGCTTCAACACAGTGATATATATATATATGCTCACTGATTTTTTGGTACATGCCAAGGGCAATAATCATTATGAGGATTTATTTCCAGATGTGCTAGAGGTAGTGTTGTGAAATACTTCAACACACTGGATTGCAGGTTTAAACCCCCTGCACTCTTACTCGTTAAAAACCAACAAATGCAATTCACTACTAAAAATTACTGCATTTTCTCCTCGAAAGAGCTCTCAATTAATGAAATGCCCCATTGAACTGGCCCTGATTATACAATGCAAGGAGAAGTCTTCTAAGCCAATACTTGTAACCAGAAAGAGGCTGTATTTCAATTATACAATATACAAAACAATACCATTTAACACAAAGATATAGTCCACACCTCAGCATGCACATGATGAGATTCTTGATATTAGATTAGTAAAAACAATATCAATGCACTGAGAGACGCTTAAGAATAAAGATGCATCAGCCTGACTGCATATTAGTTTTAAAGGGTTATCAGCAAATGCATTTAAAAGAAAAAATGTAAAGTCTTACCTCTTGATCGTAGTGGTGATTCAATATCCAGGACCTTAGTCAAGTCTCAGAGTTACTGTACCTCCTGTCTCAATTACAGGTGAAAAGTGAAAGGTATATTGCACTCAGCAGAAAGTTACCCCGAGCAAAGATTCCACCCATCCCAGAAAACAGCACTCCCCTTTGGCAAAGCAGTGGGTGGAGGAAGCCTTTGCTACCATTATCAAACACAGAAATCGTTATAATTTAATTTTAAAAACATGGCTAAGCATGGGTTTAAAGTATATTCAACGGTGCAGGTGCATTCAAAGAAATAGAGTTTCCCAAGCCCTCAGAAAGAATTACCATTTCTAAAGATGTCTAGTTTCAAGCATTAACATCCAAACTACCTGTCTTAGCTGGAGCAGGGAGTTTGCTAAGCCACCTGAAAGAATTACCATATCCAAAGATGTCTAGTTTCAAGCATTACCATCCAAAGTACCTGTCTTAGCTGGGCCAGGTAGTTTGCCAAGCCATGTGAAAGAATTACCATTTCCAAAGAAGTCTGTTGTAAGCCAGGTTCAATCATGACCATCCAAAGTACCGGTCGTCCCTTTGGGCGAGAGGGTTTCCTGTGTGTCTAGGATGTGTTCTTCCCTTAAACTTGGCCCTGATTATACAATAAAGGATAAGTAACCAGAAAGAGGTGGTATTTCGATTTTACAGTACATAAAAAATACATACATTCCACAGTGATACAATATCACATTCCTGATATTAGATTAATTAAAAATATCAAGGCACTGAGGCTAATTAATAAAGATGCTTTTGACTGACTGGACCTTGGAGCAAGGTGTGTAAATTACAACAGACATCTTTAGAAATGGTAAATCTTTCAGGTGGCTTGGCAAATTTACTGCCCCACCTAAGACAGATACTTTGGATGTTAATGCTTGAAACTAGACATCACAACTGATCGTATTTTACTAGAGATTCTGTTTGGGATTCAGATGTGCATTCGGACAGCAATCCCTTTCAAGAAATGATACGTTCTGGATGAGGTCAAAGGTGCTGGAACACTGTATTTCGGATGCGAATATGTGTCTGCATTTGTTGGTTTTTAAGGAGTAAGAGTGCAGGGGGTTTAAACCTGCAATCCAGTGTGATGAAGTATTTCACAACACTACCTCTAGCACATCTGGAAATAAATCCTCATAATGATTATTGCCCTGGGCATGTACCAAAAAATCAGTGAGCATATATATATATATATCACTGTGTTGAAGCTAGAGACACAGAATAACTGCAAACACATCATAAATACAGTGTTCCTGCAACTTTGAACTCATCCAGAATGTATCGTTTTTTGAAAGGGATTGCAGTCAGAATGCACAACTGAATCCCAAACAGAATCTCTAGTCAAATATGTTCATTTGTGAAACAGGCAAATGAGTCTCTCATGGGCCCATTGCTCTTTTTCAGACACATGTATGCAATACTTTTACCATGCGTTGAGCAATAGGGATTAAAGATACCAGATGTAAGGTTTAAAAGTGATTCTGAGGTGCAACACATCAGCGATACAGCTAGGCATCTGAAATGCGGGGTTTGAGAGCCCTTCAGGGAACACCGTACCCTAAAGGTACCAGAAGTCAACTAGTGGACTTAGGTACTAATGCTTAGTACAAGCATTAAGTCACTGCCACCCCTGTTACAATGTGATTGCTACATATCTTCCATTCCTTTCATTACCTTTTACTTTTAAAAATGAACTCAAATTGGGTATAATGTAATAATTTAGGTAGAATAAAGTAGAAGTCATTCTGAGGTGCCACATGTGAGGGACACAGCTAGGCATCTGAAATGCAGGGTTTGAGAGCCCTTTAAGGAGCACTGCATCCATTGAGACAGACCCGTGCATGTTAAACAAATACATTCTAATAATATAATGATCCAGTGTGTTGCACTACTTCACTGCTTCACTGCTCTATGCCGTCTGGAAATAAATCCTCAGACTGCTTACTGCCCTGGGCATGTACCAAGACATTACAGGAGCACATCTATATATGCCACTGCCCTGGGCATGTACCAAGACATTACAGGAGACACACAATCGCATCCGAAATACAGTGTTCCAGCACCTTTGACCTCATCCAGAACGTATCATTTCTTGAAAGGGATTGCTGTCAGAATGCACAACTGAATCCCAAACAGAATCTCTAGTCAAATATGATCATTTGTGAAACAGGCAAATGAGTCTCTCAGGGGCCCATTGCTCATTTTCAGACACATGTATGCAATACGTTCACCATGCGTTGGGCAATAGGGATTAAAGATACCAGAGGTAAGGTTTAAAAGTGATTCTGAGGTGCAACACATCAGCGATACAGCTAGGCATCTGAAATGCGGGGTTTGAGAGCCCTTCAGGGAACACCGTACCCTAAAGGTACCAGAAGTTTACTAGTACAAGAATTAAGTCACAGTCATCCCTGTTACAATGTGATTGCTACATATCTGCATTTGTTGGTTTTTAAGGAGTAAGAGTGCAGGGGGTTTAAACCTGCAATCCAGTGTGATGAAGTATTTCACAACACTACCTCTAGCACATCTGGAAATAAATCCTCATAATGATTATTGCCCTGGGCATGTACCAAAAAATCAGTGAGCATATATATATATATAAACACATCCTAAATACAGTGCTCCTGCACCTAACCGTAACCCTAACCTACCTAATGATTTAAGTAGAATAGATTCTTATAATGTAATGATAAAGTGTGTTGCACTACTTCACTGCATCAAAGCTCTATGCCGTCTGGAAATAAATCCTCAGTCTACTTATTGCCCTGGGCATGTACCTATAAATCACTGAGCATATATATATATATCACTGTGTTGAAGCTAGAGACACAGAATCACTGCAAACACATCCTAAACACAGTGTTCTTGCACCTTTGACCTCATCCAGAACGTAACATTCTTCGAAAGGGATTGCTGTCCAAATGCACATCTGAATCCCAAACAGAATCTCTAGTAAAATATGATAATTTGTGAAACAGGCAAATGAGTGTCACAGGGGCCCATTCCTTATTGTTAGACACATATATACAAAGCTTTCACCATGCATTAAGCAATAGGGATTATAGACACCACAGGTAAGGTTAGAAGTCATTCTGAGGTGCCACATTTGAAGGATACAGCTAGGCATCTGAAATGCAGGGTTTGAGAGCCCTTCAGGAGCAATGCATCCTTTGAGACACACCTGTGCATGTTAAACAAATGATCATTTCCTTCAGCATTAGGGACTAAATATACTAAACGTATGATTCTAAAATGTTATTTTCACATATATTAATGTAATGTAATGCTTATGCTTTATAAACAAATCTAATTAAAAAAAGCTTAAGTTTTGTATTTATCTTGTACCATAGAACATGATTTTCTTTGTATTTCAAGCCCACAAAGTGTGCAAATGACGCACTACATGATATAAGGACGATTATCACATGCATATCGATATTATCTTTCTTATGAAAATGCATTCCTTTCATTACCTTTTACTTTTTAAAATGAACTCAAATTGTGTATAATGTAATAATTTAAGTAGAATAGATTCTAATCATATAATGATCCAGTGTGTTGCACTAGTTCACTGCTTCACTGCTCTATGCCGTCTGGAAATAAATCCTCAGACTGCTTACTGCCCTGGGCATGTACCAAGAAATTACAGGAACACATCAATATACAGTATATCACTGCGTTGAAGCAGGAGACACACAATCGCATCCTAAATACAGTGTTCCAGCACCTTTGACCTCATCCAGAACGTATCATTTCTTGAAAGGGATTGCTGTCCGAATGCACATCTGAATCCTAAACAGAATCTCTAGTAAAATACGATCAGTTGTGATGTCTAGTTTCAAGCATTAACATCCAAAGTACTTGTCTTAGGTGGGGCAGTAAATTTGCCAAGCCACCTGAAAGAATTACCATTTCTACAAATGTCTGTTGTAATTTACACACCTTGCTCCAAGGTCCAGTCAGTCAAAAGCATCTTTATTAATTAGCTTCAGTACCTTGATATTTTTTATTAATCTAATATCAGGAATCTCACCATGTGCACGCTGAGCTGTGGAATATATGTATTTTTTATGTACTGTAAAATTGAAATACCAC
Source organism: Atractosteus spatula (assembly GCF_055471065.1). Lineage (NCBI taxonomy): Eukaryota > Metazoa > Chordata > Actinopteri > Semionotiformes > Lepisosteidae > Atractosteus > Atractosteus spatula. Next base: position 9,118 of record NW_028296875.1, read on the forward strand.
CTCTTTCTGGTTACTTATCCTTTATTGTATAATCAGGGCCAAGTTTAAGGGAAGAACACATCCTAGACACACAGGAAACCCTCTCGCCCAAAGGGACGACCGGTATTTTGGATGGTCATGATTGAACCTGGCTTACAACAGACTTCTTTGGAAATGGTAATTCTTTCACATGGCTTGGCAAACTACCTGGCCCAGCTAAGACAGGTACTTTGGATGGTAATGCTTGAAACTAGACATCTTTGGATATGGTAATTCTTTCAGGTGGCTTAGCAAACTCCCTGCTCCAGCTAAGACAGGTAGTTTGGATGTTAATGCTTGAAACTAGACATCTTTAGAAATGGTAATTCTTTCTGAGGGCTTGGGAAACTCTATTTCTTTGAATGCACCTGCACCGTTGAATATACTTTAAACCCATGCTTAGCCATGTTTTTAAAATTAAATTATAACGATTTCTGTGTTTGATAATGGTAGCAAAGGCTTCCTCCACCCACTGCTTTGCCAAAGGGGAGTGCTGTTTTCTGGGATGGGTGGAATCTTTGCTCGGGGTAACTTTCTGCTGAGTGCAATATACCTTTCACTTTTCACCTGTAATTGAGACAGGAGGTACAGTAACTCTGAGACTTGACTAAGGTCCTGGATATTGAATCACCACTACGATCAAGAGGTAAGACTTTACATTTTTTCTTTTAAATGCATTTGCTGATAACCCTTTAAAACTAATATGCAGTCAGGCTGATGCATCTTTATTCTTAAGCGTCTCTCAGTGCATTGATATTGTTTTTACTAATCTAATATCAAGAATCTCATCATGTGCATGCTGAGGTGTGGACTATATCTTTGTGTTAAATGGTATTGTTTTGTATATTGTATAATTGAAATACAGCCTCTTTCTGGTTACAAGTATTGGCTTAGAAGACTTCTCCTTGCATTGTATAATCAGGGCCAGTTCAATGGGGCATTTCATTAATTGAGAGCTCTTTCGAGGAGAAAATGCAGTAATTTTTAGTAGTGAATTGCATTTGTTGGTTTTTAACGAGTAAGAGTGCAGGGGGTTTAAACCCGCAATCCAGTGTGTTGAAGTATTTCACAACACTACCTCTAGCACATCTGGAAATAAATCCTCATAATGATTATTGCCCTTGGCATGTACCAAAAAATCAGTGAGCATATATATATATATCACTGTGTTGAAGCTAGAGACACAGAATATCTGCAAAGACATCCTAAATACAGTGTTCCTGCACCTTTGAACTCATCCAGAATGTATCGTTTTTTGAAAGGGATTGCTGTCAGAATGCACAACTGAATCCCAAACAGAATCTCTAGTCAAATGTGATCATTTGTGAAACAGGCAAATGAGTCTCTCAGGGGCCCATTGCTCATTTTCAGACACATGTATGCGATACTTTCACCATGTGTTGAGCAATAGGGATTAAAGATACCAGATGTAAGGTTTAAAAGTGATTCTGAGGTGCAACACATCAGCGATACAGCTAGGCATCTGAAATGCGGGGTTTGAGAGCCCTTCAAGGAACACCGTACCCTAAAGGTACCAGAAGTCCACTAGTGGACTTTGGTACTAATGCTTAGTACAAGCATTAAGTCACTGTCACCCCTGTTACAATGTGATTGCTACATATCTGCATTTGTTGGTTTTTAAGGAGTAAGAGTGCAGGGGGTTTAAACCTGCAATCCAGTGTGATGAAGTATTTCACAACACTACCTCTAGCACATCTGGAAATAAATCCTCATAATGATTATTGACTTGGGCATGTACCAAAAAATCAGTGAGCATATATATATATCACTGTGTTGAAGCTAGAGACACAGAATATCTGCAAAGACATCCTAAATACAGTGTTCCTGCAACTTTGAACTCATCCAGAATGTATCGTTTTTTGAAAGGGATTGCAGTCAGAATGCACAACTGAATCCCAAACAGAATCTCTAGTCAAATATGTTCATTTGTGAAACAGGCAAATGAGTCTCTCAGGGGCCCATTGCTCATTTTCAGACACATGTATGCGATACTTTTACCATGCTTGAGCAATAGGGATTAAAGATACCAGAGGTAAGGTTTAAAAGTGATTCTGAGGTGCAACACATCAGCGATACAGCTAGGCATCTGAAATGCGGGGTTTGAGAGCCCTTCAGGGAGCACCGTACCCTAAAGGTACCAGAAGTCCACTAGTGGACTTAGGTACTAATGCTTAATACAAGCATTAAGTCACTGTCACTCCTGTTACAATGTGATTGCTATATATCTTCCATTCCTTTCATTACCTTTTACTTTTTAAAATGAACTCAAATTGTGTATAATGTAATAATTTAAGTAGAATAAAGTAGAAGTCATTCTGAGGTGCCACATGTGAGGGATACAGCTAAGCATCTGAAATGTAGGGTTTGAGAGCCCTTTCAGGAGCACTGCATCCATTGAGACAGACCCGTGCATGTTAAACAAATGATCATTTCTTTCAGCATTAGAGACTAAATATACTAAACGTATGATGCTAAAACGTTATTTTCACATATATTAATGTAATAAATGATTGCTTATGCTTTATAAACAAATCTAATTAAAATAAAAGCTTAAGTTTTGTATTTATCTTTTACCATAGAACATGATTTTCTTTGTATTTCAAGCTCACAAAGTGACCAAATGACGCACTACATGATATAAGGAAGATTATCACATGCATATCGGTATTATCTTTCTTATGAAAATGCATTCCTTTCATTACCTTTTACTTTTAAAATGAACTCCAATTGTGTAGAATGTAATAATTTAAGTAGAATAGATTCCAATAATATAATGATCCAGTATGTTGCACTGGCCTGGTCAGCCTGGCCTGGGGGATGGTGCACATAGCACTTTCAGTGCTGGAGGTGTTAATGGGGGAGGTGTTGGAGATTGGCAGCTGTGGGGGATGGCTGGGTGAGTAGCTATCAGGGTTTGTAGCTTTTCCTTTGCATCTTGTCCTCTGTGGCCATGATTAAGAGGGACGGCCGGGGGCATTCGTATTGCATTCGTAAATTGCATTTGTTGGTTTTTAAGGAGTAATAGTGCAGGGGGTTTAAACCTGCAATCCAGTGTGATGAAGTATTTCACAACACTACCTCTAGCACATCTGGAAATAAAACCTCATAATGATTATTGCCCTGGGCATGTACCAAAAGATCAGGGAGCATATATATATATCACTGTGTTGAAGCTAGAGATACAGAATAACTGCAAACACATCCTAAATACAGTGTTCCTGCACCTTTGAACTCATCCAGAATGTATCGTTTTTTGAAAGGGATTGCTGTCAGAATGCACAACTGAATCCCAAACAGAATCTCTAGTCAAATATGATCATTTGTGAAACAGGCAAATGAGTCTCTCAGGGGCCCATTGCTCATTTTCAGACACATGTATGCGATACTTTTACCATGCGTTGAGCAATAGGGATTAAAGATACCAGAGGTAAGGTTTAAAAGTGATTCTGAGGTGCAACACATCAGCGATACAGCTAGGCATCTCAAATGCGGGGTTTGAGAGCCCTTCAGGGAGCACCGTACCCTAAAGGTACCAGAAGTCCACTAGTGGACTTAGGTACTAATGCTTAATACAAGCATTAAGTCACTGTCACCTCTGTTACAATGTGATTGCTACATATCTTCCATTCCTTTCATTACCTTTTACTTTTTAAAATGAACTCAAATTGTGTATAATGTAATAATTTAAGTAGAATAAAGTAGAAGTCATTCTGAGGTGCCACATGTGAGGGATACAGCTAAGCATCTGAAATGTAGGGTTTGAGAGCCCTTTCAGGAGCACTGCATCCATTGAGACAGACCCGTGCATGTTAAACAAATGATCATTTCTTTCAGCATTAGAGACTAAATATACTAAACGTATGATGCTAAAACGTTATTTTCACATATATTAATGTAATAAATGATTGCTTATGCTTTATAAACAAATCTAATTAAAATAAAAGCTTAAGATTTGTATTTATCTTGTACCATTGAACATGATTTTCTTTGTATTTCAAGCTCACAAAGTGACCAAATGACGCACTACATGATATAAGGAAGATTATCACATGCATATCGGTATTATCTTTCTTATGAAAATGCATTCCTTTCATTACCTTTTACTTTTAAAATGAACTCCAATTGTGTAGAATGTAATAATTTAAGTAGAATAGATTCTAATAATATAATGATCAAGTGTGTTGCACTGGCCTGGTCAGCCTGGCCTGGGGGATGGTGCACATAGCACTTTCAGTGCTGGAGGTGTTAATGGGGGAGGTGTTGGAGATTGGCAGCTGTGGGGGATGGCTGGGTGAGTAGCTGTCAGGGTTTGTAGCTTTTCCTTTGCATCTTGTCCTCTGGGGCCATGATTAAGAGGGACGGCCGGGGGCATTCGTATTGCATTCGTAAATTGCATTTGTTGGTTTTTAAGGAGTAAGAGTGCAGGGGGTTTAAACCTGCAATCCAGTGTGTTAAAGTATTTCACAACACTACCTCTAGCACATCTGGAAATAAATCCTCATAATGATAATTGCCCTGGGCATGTACCAAAAAATCAGTGAGCATATATATATATATCACTGTGTTGAAGCTAGAGACACAGAATAACTGCAAACACATCATAAATACAGTGTTCCTGCACTTTGAACTCATCCAGAATGTATCGTTTTTTGAAAGGGATTGCAGTCAGAATGCACAACTGAATCCCAAACAGAATCTCTAGTCAAATATGTTCATTTGTGAAACAGGCAAATGAGTCTCTCAGGGGCCCATTGCTCATTTTCAGACACATGTATGCAATACTTTTACCATGCGTTGAGCAATAGGGATTAAAGATACCAGATGTAAGGTTTAAAAGTGATTCTGAGGTGCAACACATCAGCGATACAGCTAGGCATCTGAAATGCGGGGTTTGAGAGCCCTTCAAGGAACACCGTACCCTAAAGGTACCAGAAGTTTACTAGTGCAAACATTAAGTCACTGTAACCCCTGTTACTATGTGATTGCTACATATCTGCATTTGTTGGTTTTTAAGGAGTAAGAGTGCAGGGGGTTTAAACCTGCTATCCAGTGTGATGAAGTATTTCACAACACTACCTCTAGCACATCTGGAAATAAATCCTCATAATGATTATTGCCCTGGGCATGTACCAAAAAATCAGTGAGCATATATATATATATCACTGTGTTGAAGCTAGAGACACAGAATAACTGCAAACACATCATAAATACAGTGTTCCTGCAACTTTGAACTCATCCAGAATGTATCGTTTTTTGAAAGGGATTGCAGTCAGAATGCACAACTGAATCCCAAACAGAATCTCTAGTCAAATATGTTCATTTGTGAAACAGGCAAATGAGTCTCTCTGGGGCCCATTGCTCATTTTCAGACACATGTATGCAATACTTTTACCATGCGTTGAGCAATAGGGATTAAAGATACCAGATGTAAGGTTTAAAAGTGATTCTGAGGTGCAACAGATCAGCGATACAGCTAGGCATCTGAAATGCGGGGTTTGAGAGCCCTTCAAGGAACACCGTACCCTAAAGGTACCAGAAGTTTACTAGTGCAAACATTAAGTCACTGTAACCCCTGTTACAATGTGATTGCTACATATCTCCATTTGTTGGTTTTTAAGGAGTAAGAGTGCAGGGGGTTTAAACCTGCAATCCAGTGTGATGAAGTATTTCACAACACTACCTCTAGCACATCTGGAAATAAATCCTCATAATGATTATTGCCCTGGGCATGTACCAAAAAATCAGTGAGCATATATATATATATCACTGTGTTGAAGCTAGAGACACAGAATAACTGCAAACACATCATAAATACAGTGTTCCTGCAACTTTGAACTCATCCAGAATGTATCGTTTTTTGAAAGGGATTGCAGTCAGAATGCACAACTGAATCCCAAACAGAATCTCTAGTCAAATATGTTCATTTGTGAAACAGGCAAATGAGTCTCTCAGGGGCCCATTGCTCTTTTTCAGACACATGTATGCAATACTTTTAACATGCGTTGAGCAATAGGGATTAAAGATACCAGATGTAAGGTTTAAAAGTGATTCTGAGGTGCAACACATCAGCGATACAGCTAGGCATCTGAAATGCGGGGTTTGAGAGCCCTTCAGGGAACACCGTACCCTAAAGGTACCAGAAGTCCACTAGTGGACTTAGGTACTAATGCTTAGTACAAGCATTAAGTCACTGCCACCCCTGTTACAATGTGATTGCTACATATCTTCCATTCCTTTCATTACCTTTTACTTTTAAAAATGAACTCAAATTGTGTATAATGTAATAATTTAAGTAGAATAAAGTAGAAGTCATTCTGAGGTGCCACATGTGAGGGATACAGCTAGGCATCTGAAATGCAGGGTTTGAGAGCCCTTTAAGGAGCACTGCATCCATTGAGACAGACCCGTGCATGTTAAACAAATACATTCTAATAATATAATGATCCAGTGTGTTGCACTACTTCACTGCTTCACTGCTCTATGCCGTCTGGAAATAAATCCTCAGACTGCTTACTGCCCTGGGCATGTACCAAGACATTACAGGAGCACATCTATATATGCCACTGCCCTGGGCATGTACCAAGACATTACAGGAGACACACAATCGCATCCGAAATACAGTGTTCCAGCACCTTTGACCTCATCCAGAACGTATCATTTCTTGAAAGGGATTGCTGTCAGAATGCACAACTGAATCCCAAACAGAATCTCTAGTCAAATATGATCATTTGTGAAACAGGCAAATGAGTCTCTCAGGGGCCCATTGCTCATTTTCAGACACATGTATGCGATACTTTCACCATGCGTTGAGCAATAGGGATTAAAGATACCAGAGGTAAGGTTTAAAAGTGATTCTGAGGTGCAACACATCAGCGATACAGCTAGGCATCTGAAATGCGGGGTTTGAGAGCCCTTCAGGGAACACCGTACCCTAAAGGTACCAGAAGTTTACTAGTACAAGAATTAAGTCACAGTCATCCCTGTTACAATGTGATTGCTACATATCTGCATTTGTTGGTTTTTAAGGAGTAAGAGTGCAGGGGGTTTAAACCTGCAATCCAGTGTGATGAAGTATTTCACAACACTACCTCTAGCACATCTGGAAATAAATCCTCATAATGATTATTGCCCTGGGCATGTACCAAAAAATCAGTGAGCATATATATATATAAACACATCCTAAATACAGTGCTCCTGCACCTAACCGTAACCCTAACCTACCTAATGATTTAAGTAGAATAGATTCTTATAATGTAATGATAAAGTGTGTTGCACTACTTCACTGCATCAAAGCTCTATGCCGTCTGGAAATAAATCCTCAGTCTACTTATTGCCCTGGGCATGTACCTATAAATCACTGAGCATATATATATATATCACTGTGTTGAAGCTAGAGACACAGAATCACTGCAAACACATCCTAAACACAGTGTTCTTGCACCTTTGACCTCATCCAGAACGTAACATTCTTCGAAAGGGATTGCTGTCCAAATGCACATCTGAATCCCAAACAGAATCTCTAGTAAAATATGATAATTTGTGAAACAGGCAAAGGAGTGTCACAGGGGCCCATTCCTTATTGTTAGACACATATATACAAAGCTTTCACCATGCATTAAGCAATAGGGATTATAGACACCACAGGTAAGGTTAGAAGTCATTCTGAGGTGCCACATTTGAAGGATACAGCTAGGCATCTGAAATGCAGGGTTTGAGAGCCCTTCAGGAGCAATGCATCCTTTGAGACACACCTGTGCATGTTAAACAAATGATCATTTCCTTCAGCATTAGGGACTAAATATACTAAACGTATGATTCTAAAATGTTATTTTCACATATATTAATGTAATGTAATGCTTATGCTTTATAAACAAATCTAATTTAAACAAGCTTAAGTTTTGTATTTATCTTGTACCATAGAACATGATTTTCTTTGTATTTCAAGCCCACAAAGTGTGCAAATGACGCACTACATGATATAAGGACGATTATCACATGCATATCGATATTATCTTTCTTATGAAAATGCATTCCTTTCATTACCTTTTACTTTTTAAAATGAACTCAAATTGTGTATAATGTAATAATTTAAGTAGAATAGATTCTAATCATATAATGATCCAGTGTGTTGCACTACTTCACTGCTTCACTGCTCTATGCCGTCTGGAAATAAATCCTCAGACTGCTTACTGCCCTGGGCATGTACCAAGAAATTACAGGAGCACATCAATATACAGTATATCACTGCGTTGAAGCAGGAGACACACAATCGCATCCTAAATACAGTGTTCCAGCACCTTTGACCTCATCCAGAACGTATCATTTCTTGAAAGGGATTGCTGTCCGAATGCACATCTGAATCCTAAACAGAATCTCTAGTAAAATACGATCAGTTGTGATGTCTAGTTTCAAGCATTAACATCCAAAGTACCTGTCTTAGGTGGGGCAGTAAATTTGCCAAGCCACCTGAAAGAATTACCATTTCTACAAATGTCTGTTGTAATTTACACACCTTGCTCCAAGGTCCAGTCAGTCAAAAGCATCTTTATTAATTAGCTTCAGTACCTTGATATTTTTTATTAATCTAATATCAGGAATCTCACCATGTGCACGCTGAGCTGTGGAATATATGTATTTTTTATGTACTGTAAAATTGAAATACCACCTCTTTCTGGTTACTTATCCTTTATTGTATAATCAGGGCCAAATAAAACTAAATCAGTGTCACCTGCTGGGTTCAAAATGCCTTCAGGGGACACCAAATCGGAGGCACTGGACTATAAATACCCATCCATGTTATAACACACTCACCAAGGGTTTTTTAGTTTAACTCTGAGCTTTGAGAGATTTAATACCTATGGTACCCATATTCATCCTTTATTTAAGGGAAGTAGACATCCTAGACACACAGGAAACCCTCTCGCCCCAAGGGACGACTGGTACTTTGGATGGTCATGATTGAACCTGGCTTACAACAGACTTCTTTGGAAATGGTAATTCTTTCACATGGCTTGGCAAACTATCTGGCCCAGCTAAGACAGGTACTTTGGATGGTAATGCTTGAAACTAGACATCTTTGGATATGGTAATTCTTTCAGGTGGCTTAGCAAGCTCCCTGCTCCAGCTAAGACAGGTAGTTTGGATGTTAATGCTTGAAACTAGACATCTTTAGAAATGGTAATTCTTTCTGAGGGCTTGGGAAACTCTATTTCTTTGAATGTACCTGCACCGTTGAATATACTTTAAACCCATGCTTAGCCATGTTTTTAAAATTAAATTATAATGATTTCTGTGTTTGATAATGGTAGCAAAGGCTTCCTCCACCCACTGCTTTGCCAAAGGGGAGTGCTGTTTTCTGGGATGGGTAGAGTCTTTACTCGGGGTAACTTTCTGCTGAGTGCAATATACCTTTCACTTTTCACCTGCAATCGAGACAGGAGGTACAGTAACTCTGAGACTTGACTAAGGTCCTGGAAATTGAATCACCACTACGATCAAGAGGTAAGACTTTACATTTTTACTTTTAAATGCATTTGCTGATAACCTTTTAAAACTAATATGCAGTCAGGCAGATGTATCTTTATTCTTAAGCGTCTCTCAGTGCATTGATATTGTTTTTACTAATCTAATATCAAGAATCTCATCATGTGCATGCTGATGTGTGGACTATATCTTTGTGTTAAATGGTATTGTTTTGTATATTGTATAATTGAAATACAGCCTCTTTCTGGTTACAAGTATTGGCTTAGAAGACTTCTCCTTGCATTGTATAATCAGGGCCAGTTCAATGGGGCATTTCATTAATTGAGAGCTCTTTCTAGTAGAAAATGCAGTTATTTTTAGAAGTAAATTGCATTTGTTGGTTTTTAAGGAGTAAGAGTGCAGGGGGTTTAAACCTGCAATCCAGTGTGTTGTAGTATTTCACAACACTACCTCTAGCACATCTGGAAATAAATCCTCATAATGATTATTGCCCTTGGCATGTACCAAAAAATCAGTGAGCATATATATATATATATCACTGTGTTGAAGCTAGAGACACAGAATATCTGCAAACACATCCTAAATACAGTGTTCCAGCACCTTTGAACTCATCCAGAATGTATCGTTTTTTGAAAGGGATTGCTGTCAGAATGCACAACTGAATCCCAAACAGAATCTCTAGTCAAATATGATCATTTGTGAAACAGGCAAATGAGTCTCTCAGGGGCCCATTGCTCATTTTCAGACACATGTATGCGATACTTTCACCATGCGTTGAGCAATAGGGATTAAAGATACCTGAGGTAAGGTTTAAAAGTGATTCTGAGGTGCAACACATCAGCGATACAGCTAGGCATCTGAAATGCGGGGTTTGAGAGCCCTTCAGGGAACACCGTACCCTAAAGGTACCAGAAGTTTATTAGTACAAGAATTAAGTCACTGTCACCCCTGTTACAATGTGATTGCTACATATCTGCATTTGTTGGTTTTTAAGGAGTAAGAGTGCAGGGGGTTTAAACCTGCAATCCAGTGTGATGAAGTATTTCACAACACTACCTCTAGCACATCTGGAAATAAATCCTCATAATGATTATTGCCCTGGGCAGGTACCAAAAAATCAGTGAGCATATATATATAAACACATCCTAAATACAGTGCTCCTGCACCTAACCGTAACCCTAACCTACCTAATGATTTAAGTAGAATAGATTCTAATAATGTAATGATAAAGTGTGTTGCACTACTTCACTGCATCAAAGCTCAATGCCGTCGGGAAATAAATCCTCAGTCTGCTTATTGCCCTGGGCATGTACCTATAAATCACTGAGCATATATATATATATCACTGTGTTGAAGCTAGAGACACAGAATCACTGCAAACACATCCTAAACACAGTGTTCCTGCACCTTTGACCTCATCCAGAACGTAACATTCTTCGAATGGGATTGCTGTCCAAATGCACATCTGAATCCCAAACAGAATCTCTAGTAAAATATGATAATTTGTGAAACAGGCAAATGAGTGTCACAGGGGCCCATTCCTTATTGTTAGACACATATATACAAAGCTTTCACCATGCATTAAGCAATAGGGATTATAGACACCACAGGTAAGGTTAGAAGTCATTCTGAGGTGCCACATTTGAAGGATACAGCTAGGCATCTGAAATGCAGGGTTTGAGAGCATTTCAGGAGCAATGCATCCTTTGAGACACACCTGTGCATGTTAAACAAATGATCATTTCCTTCAGCATTAGGGACTAAATATACTAAACGTATGATTCTAAAATGTTATTTTCACATATATTAATGTAATGTAATGCTTATGCTTTATAAACAAATCTAATTTAAACAAGCTTAAGTTTTGTATTTATCTTGTACCATAGAACATGATTTTCTTTGTATTTCAAGCCCACAAAGTGTCCATATGACGCGCTACATGATATAAGGACGATTATCACATGCATATCGATATTATCTTTCTTATGAAAATGCATTCCTTTCATTACCTTTTACTTTTTAAAATGAACTCAAATTGTGTATAATGTAATAATTTAAGTAGAATAGATTCTAATCATATAATGATCCAGTGTGTTGCACTACTTCACTGCTTCACTGCTCTATGCCGTCTGGAAATAAATCCTCAGACTGCTTACTGCCCTGGGCATGTACCAAGAAATTACAGGAGCACATCTATATACAGTATATCACTGCGTTGAAGCAGGAGACACACAATCGCATCCTAAATACAGTGTTCCAGCACCTTTGACCTCATCCAGAACGTATCATTTCTTGAAAGGGATTGCTGTCCGAATGCACATCTGAATCCCAAACAGAATCTCTAGTAAAATACGATCAGTTGTGATATCTAGTTTCAAGCATTAACATCCAAAGTACCTGTCTTATGTGGGGCAGTAAATTTGCCAAGCCACCTGAAAGAATTACCATTTCTACAAATGTCTGTTGTAATTTACACACCTTGCTCCAAGGTCCAGTCAGTCAAAAGCATCTTTATTAATTAGCCTCAGTGCCTTGATATTTTTTATTAATCTAATATCAGGAATCTCACCATGTGCATGCTGAGCTGTGGAATATATGTATTTTTTATGTACTGTAAAATTGAAATGCCACCTCTTTCTGGTTACTTATCCTTTATTGTATAATCAGGGCCAAATAAAACTAAATCAGTGTCACCTGCTGGGTTCAAAACGCCTTCAGGGGACACCAAATAGGAGGCACTGGACTATAAATACCCATCCATGTTATAACACACTCACCAAGGGTTTTTTAGTTTAACTCTGAGCTTTGAGAGATTTAATACCTATGGTACCCATATTCACCCTTTATTTAAGGGAAGTACACATCCTAGACACACAGGAAACCCTCTCGCCCCAAGGGACGACTGGTACTTTGGATGGTCATGATTGAACCTGGCTTACAACAGACTTCTTTGGAAATGGTAATTCTTTCACATGGCTTGGCAAACTACCTGGCCCAGCTAAGACAGGTACTTTGGATGTTAATGCTTGAAACTAGACATCTTTGGATGTGGTAATTCTTTCAGGTGGCATAGCAAACTCCCTGCTCCAGCTAAGACAGGTACTTTGGATGTTAATGCTTGAAACTAGACATCTTTAGAAATGGTAATTCTTTCTGAGGGCTTGGGAAACTCTATTTCTTTGAATGCACCTGCACCGTTGAATATACTTTAAACCCCATGCTTAGTCATGTTTTTAAAATTAAATTATAACGATTTCTGTGTTTGATAATGGTAGCAAAGGCTTCCTCCACCCACTGCTTTGCCAAAAGGGAGTGCTGTTTTCTGGGATGGGTGGAGTCTTTGCTCGGGGTAACTTTCTGCTGAGTGCAATATACCTTTCACTTTTCACCTGCAATCGAGACAGGAGGTACAGTAACTCTGAGACTTGACTAAGGTCCTGGATATTGAATCACCACTACGATCAAGAGGTAAGACTTTACATTTTTACTTTTAAATGCATTTGCTGATAACCTTTTAAAACTAATATGCAGTCAGGCAGATGCATCTTTATTCTTAAGCGTCTCTCAGTGCATTGATATTGTTTTTACTAATCTAACATCAAGAATCTCATCATGTGCATGCTGAGGTGTGGACTATATCTTTGTGTTAAATGGTATTGTTTTGTATATTGTATAATTGAAATACAGCCTCTTTCTGGTTACAAGTATTGGCTTAGAAGACTTCTCCTTGCATTGAATAATCAGGGCCAGTTCAATGGGGCATTTCATTAATTGAGAGCTCTTTCTAGTAGATATGAATGCAGAATGGATACAGATTATTTGCAATAGTGTAACTGCAAATGAATATAGATGGGAATGTATGTTTGTTCATATGCAATCGCAGGAGCAGTTTCTCATTGCAGTGGATTTTCAGGGCCAATTCATCTCTCCATCTTATACTGAATATGAAAGGTAGTTGTTTCTATATGGACTCAGTCTTTGGAATTTGTATATATATATATTTCAGTGATCCCTCAGCCATTCCTTCTGTATTGTAATTCAATTTCTCTTTTAAAATTCCTTCCCCACTTCTAGGACCTGCAGTTGCTGAACTCCACAATGGCTCCTATTGGAAAGTCTGTGACTGAGACCAAGTAAGTGTTCACTTTTTTATGAAACCATTATTTATTTTGGAGCAATGACCAATTCTTATATAAATACAATGAAATCATTATGCTCAAACTATGAGAGAGAAAATTAAGGATAATTTAAGAAATCAGTCTTAGCTTGTTTCTATACACAGATGGTATTATTTATTTTCAAAGGAAACCCACGAGGATTCCCCTGGTGTGCAAGATGTGCCTGAATACTTTTGATCAGCTTCCTGCTCACTTGAAGAGGGCGTGTATGAAGCACGCCACGGCAGAAGAGATCAGGATGGCCTCTCAACAGGCGAGGAAGGACATGATAAATCTCCTGAAGAATGGGGTCATCGTGGATTACAACAGAATAGAGATCGTGTCTGGTGAGGCAAACAGGACAGTGGTTGTAAGACTGCTGGAGTCCTTGGGCCTTTTTGTACGAGGGAAGCCTGAAGACACATTGGAACGGTGAGATATTTTTAATTTGTAAGGCTTCTGTAGTTTCTTTTTGAAATCATTGTTACAACATATTATGTAAAAGCATGTTGAAAAGAATCTACCTAATAAAATAAAATAAATATGCCAACCTGTATCACAATCGCAAACCCCTACTCTTAAGGGCGCTCCAGCCCTTCCTGATTTGCCTCATTCCCCGCATCTGTTCCTTGTTCCTACCCTGTTTCAGTTCAACTTTAAAAGCCAGGCGCTCACTTCACTCGAGGCTCTGCACCTGATCTCCGCATCGTGTGAGCCCGGGTCCTGGTTGTGCCTGGCTCCGTTGTGTTTTTAGCTTCCTGCTCCTGTTCCTGTTCCATTTGTTACTGCTAAAAAATGCCACATGCTTTAAACAAAACAAAAAAAGATTTAAAGATGTGAACCATTTCTTAAATTTGTTGACACTATCTGAACAGCACAGCATTCCCAGAATGGACAATGGAGTTTTCAGCAGCATTAGACGGGCAGCCTCTTGGGAAGAGAGAAGGAATGAGACCAACTGGACTTCATTAATGACACCGTTCTTATTGAAAGAGAACAGAAAGATAAGTCTGGATAATAATTCTTACTCTGATTTTATTATTTTCTTTCATTATCTACAAAATAGATTTTTGATAAGCTTCTTTTGAAACTGCCCAACATTACCAAACAGAAGAATGTTTCGGCAGGACACCATTTGTGCATCAAAAGCACTGGAGAGGTATATATGACAGCCTATTTTCTGCCACTGAAATACTAATTGCTTCATTTCAGTTCATCCTTAGGCGAGCAGAAGAAAAAGAAGTTTGATGGAATTAGATGGAATTCCTCTTGGGAAGAAAGATAACAGAGACTGACTGGACTTCAAGAACAGCACCTTTCTGATTCACAGCGAACAGAACACAAAAGATGAGTCTAGGGAACAATTGCTTTATTTTCTTAATTAAAATTTCTGAAAAGTTTAAGGACAACAGCAATAAACATTGTTAATGAGTTAGAGGTTAGATAGACCTGTATTTCCAGTGGTTTGTCATTTCAACAATGTTTTAAAATTGAATTTCTATAAAGTGGACACCCTTGACATACACAAAATGAAACCATTTCATTTTCATTTTGGAGCTAAACTGCAGGAAACATTTTTTCAGTAAACTGTTAAAAGCATATTATGGTCTGAACGCCAAGATATTATTTGTGACCACATTAATTAATTACTTTTTAAACTGTAAAGCAATAATCTGCCAACATGGCTAGTTTCTATCACTGAGCTGGGATTTCTAGTTACGACAGAGATCAGTTTCTTAAACAGAATAAAATAAAATTGTCTCCATCCTGGAAATTCAGTCACGAATTTGAATAGGGCTTATGGCATTTGATCAGTTTCACAGCCTAATTGTACTGTATTCGTTTTTTAAATGATTCACAATTGTGAATATTAGAAATATTAATGCACAGAGTTCCTTAGGCTTTTATTTTTTAATTTTGTTGTCAACACAATCATAATGATTATGCATATGCTATTTTTTGTAGCTGTCACCTGCCATTCACTACCAGAAAAGATGCAAGGATGTACATGAAGAGGTGTGATGACCACGACGACAGTGCCGTGGCTCAGGACGAAATCACAAATTTTCACCTGCCTAACACCTTTGGAAGAAGAAATCAATAATACAGAAAAACCTCCAAACTATTTTTCTAATTGTATTATGTTAGCATACCCAGAGGGGTTGGGCTGCCAGTTGATCTTGGACCCCTAGAGGTTTTTTTTT
>NW_028296875.1:30000-37500 GCF_055471065.1 Atractosteus spatula
GGTTAATGGACATTAAATGAAAGCTCTGGGTCTCTGCTTTCATATGCATTGGGTTTTAAGTTTTTAGTATGCACCGTTTTGGAGAAATTAACGTAAATATGTCATCCGTTTTGTCAATATTCTAAAATATTTGACTCATATTCTTATGATGGCAGACATGATGCTGCGTTTAAAACCGGGGTTAATGGACATTAAATGAAAGCTCTGGGTCTCTGCTTTCATATGCATTTGGTTTTAAGCTTGTAGTTTGCACCGTTTTGGAGAAATTAACGAAAATATGTCATTCGTTTGGTCAATATTCTAAAATATTGGACTCATATTCTTATGATGGCAGACATGATGCTGCGTTTAAAACCGGGGTTAATGGACATTAATTGAAAGCTCTGGGTCTCTGCTTTCATATGCATTGGGTTTTAAGCTTGTAGTATGCACCGTTTTGGAGAAATTAACGGAAATATGTCATCCGTTTGGTCAATATTCTAAAATATTGGACTCATATTCTTATGATGAGAGACATGATGCTGCGTTTAAAACCGGGGTTAATGGACATTAAATGAAAGGTCTGGATCTCTGCTTTCTCATGCATTTGGTTTTAAGCTTGTAGTTTGCACCGTTTTGGAGAAATTAACGAAAATATGTCATTCGTTTGATCAATATTCTAAAATATTGGACTAATATTCTTATGATGGCAGACATGATGCTGCGTTTAAAACCGGGGTTAATGGGCTTTAAATGAAAGCTCTGGGTCTCTGCTTTCATATGCATTTGGTTTTAAGCTTGTAGTTTGCACCGTTTTCGAGAAATTAACGAAAATATGTCATTCGTTTGGTCAATTTTCCAAAATATTAAACACATTTTTATTTGATGGCAGACATGATGCTGCGTTTAAAACCGAGGTTAAAGGACATTAAATGAAAGCTCTGGGTCTCTGCTTTCATATGCATTGGGTTTTAAGCTTGTAGTATGTACCGTTTTGGAGAAATTAACGGAATTATGTCATCCGTTTGGTCAACATTCTAAAATATTGGACTCATATTCTTATGATGGTGACATGATGCTGCTTTTAAAACCGGGGTTAATGGACATTAAATGAAAGCTCAGGATCTCTGCTTTCTCATGCAGTTGGTTTTAAGCTTGTAGATTGTACCGTTTTGGAGAAATTAACGGAAATATGTCATCCGTTTGATCAATATTCTAAAATATTGGACTCATATTCTTATGATGGCAGACATGATGCTGCGTTTAAAACCGGGGTTAATGGACATTAAATGAAAGCTCTGGGTCTCTGCTTTCACATGCATTTGGTTTTAAGCTTGTAGTTTGCACCGTTTTCGAGAAATTAACGAAAATATGTCATTCGTTTGATCAATATTTTATAATATTGGACTCATATTCTTATGATGGCAGACATGATGCTGCGTTTAAAACCGGGGTTAATGGGCTTTAAATGAAGCTCTGGGTCTCTGCTTTCATATGCATTTGGTTTTAAGCTTGTACTTTGCACCGTTTTGGAGAAATTAACGAAAATATGTCATTCGTTTGGTCAATTTTCCAAAATTTTAAACACATTTTCATTTGATGGCAGACATGATGCTGCGTTTAAAACCGCGGTTAAAGGACATTAAATGAAAGCTCTGTGTCTCTGCTTTCATATGCATTGGGTTTTAAGCTTGTAGTATGTACCGTTTTGGAGAAATTAACGGAAATATGTCATCCGTTTGGTCAATATTCTAAAATATTGGACTCATATTCTTATGATGGTGACATGATGCTGCGTTTAAAACCGGGGTTAATGGACATTAAATGAAAGCTCTGGATCTCTGCTTTCTCATGCATTTGGTTTTAAGCTTGTAGTTTGCACCGTTTTGGAGAAATTAACGAAAATATGTCATTCGTTTGATCAATATTCTAAAATATTGGACTCATATTCTTATGATGGCAGACATGATGCTGCGTTTAAAACCGGGATTAATGGGCTTTAAATGAAAGCTCTGGGTCTCTGCTTTCATATGCATTTGGTTTTAAGCTTGTAGTTTGCACCATTTTGGAGAAATTAACGAAAATATGTCATTCGTTTGGTCAATTTTCCAAAATATTAAACACATTTTTATTTGATGGCAGACATGATGCTGCGTTTAAAACCGGGGTTAAAGGACATTAAATGAAAGCTCTGTGTCTCTGCTTTCATATGCAATGGGTTTTAAGCTTGTAGTATGTACCGTTTTGGAGAAATTAACGGAAATATGTCATCCGTTTGGTCAACATTCTAAAATATTGGACTCATATTCTTATGATGGTGACATGATGCTGCGTTTAAAACAGGGGTTAATGGACATTAAAAGAAAGCTCTGGGTCTCTGCTTTCACATGCATTTGGTTTTAAGCTTGTAGATTGCACCGTTTTGGAGAAATTAACGGAAATATGTCATCCGTTTGGTCAATATTCTAAAATATTGGACTCATATTCTTATGATGGCAGACATGATGCTGCTTTTAAATCCGGGGTTAATGGGCTTTAAATGAAAGCTCTGGGTCTCTGCTTTCATATGCATTTGGTTTTAAGCTTGTAGTTTGCACCGTTTTGGAGAAATTAACGAAAATATGTCATTCGTTTGGTCAATTTTCCAAAATATTAAACACATTTTTATTTGATGGCAGACATGATGCTGCGTTTAAAACCGGGGTTAAAGGACATTAAATGAAAGCTCTGTGTCTCTGCTTTCATATGCATTGGGTTTTAAGCTTGTAGTATGTACCGTTTTGGTGAAATTAACGGAATTATGTCATCCGTTTGGTCAACATTCTAAAATATTGGACTCATATTCTTATGATGGTGACATGATGCTGCGTTTAAAACCGGGGTTAATGGACATTAAATGAAAGCTCTGGGTCTCTGCTTTCTCATGCATTTGGTTTTAAGCTTGTAGATTGTACCGTTTTGGAGAAATTAACCGAAATATGTCATCCGTTTGATCAATATTCTAAAATATTGGACTCATATTCTTATGATGGCAGACATGATGCTGCGTTTAAAACCGGGGTTAATGGACATTAAATGAAAGCTCTGGGTCTCTGCTTTCATATGCATTGGGTTTTAAGCTTGTAGTATGCACCGTTTTGGAGAAATTAACGGAAATATGTCATCCGTTTGGTCAATATTCTAAAATATTAGACTCATATTCTTATGATGGCAGACATGATGCTGCTTTTAAATCCTGGGTTAATGGACATTAAATGAAAGCTCTGGGTCTCTGCTTTCATATGCATTTGGTTTTAAGCTTGTAGTTTGCACCGTTTTGGAGAAATTAACGAAAATATGTCATACGTTTGATCAATATTCTATAATATTGGACTCATATTCTTATGATGGCAGACATGATGCTGCGTTTAAAACCGGGGTTAATGGGCTTTAAATGAAAGCTCTGGGTCTCTGCTTTCATATGCATTTGGTTTTAAGCTTGTACTTTGCACCGTTTTGGAGAAATTAACGAAAATATGTCATTCGTTTGGTCAATTTTCCAAAATTTTAAAGACATTTTCATTTGATGGCAGACATGATGCTGCGTTTAAAACCGCGGTTAAAGGACATTAAATGAAAGCTCTGTGTCTCTGCTTTCATATGCATTGGGTTTTAAGCTTGTAGTATGTACCGTTTTGGAGAAATTAACGGAAATATGTCATCCGTTTGGTCAATATTCTAAAATATTGGACTCATATTCTTATGATGGTGACATGATGCTGCGTTTAAAACCGGGGTTAATGGACATTAAATGAAAGCTCTGGATCTCTGCTTTCTCATGCATTTGGTTTTAAGCTTGTAGTTTGCACCGTTTTGGAGAAATTAACGAAAATATGTCATTCGTTTGATCAATATTCTAAAATATTGGACTCATATTCTTATGATGGCAGACATGATGCTGCTTTTAAATCCGGGGTTAATGGGCTTTAAATGAAAGCTCTGGGTCTCTGCTTTCTCATGCATTCGGTTTTAAGCTTGTAGATTGCACCGTTTTGGAGAAATTAACGAAAATATGTCATTCGTTTGATCAATATTCTAAAATATTGGACTCATATTCTTATGATGGCAGACATGATGCTGCGTTTAAAACCGGGGTTAATGGGCTTTAAATGAAAGCTCTGGGTCTCTGCTTTCATATGCATTTGGTTTTAAGCTTGTAGTTTGCACCATTTTGGAGAAATTAACGAAAATATGTCATTCGTTTGGTCAATTTTCCAAAATATTAAACACATTTTTATTTGATGGCAGACATGATGCTGCGTTTAAAACCGGGGTTAAAGGACATTAAATGAAAGCTCTGGGTCTCTGTTTTCATATGCATTGGGTTTTAAGCTTGTAGTATGCACCGTTTTGGAGAAATTAACGGAAATATGTCATCCGTTTGGTCAATATTCTAAAATATTAGACTCATATTCTTATGATGGCAGACATGATGCTGCTTTTAAATCCGGGGTTAATGGACATTAAATGAAAGCTCTGGGTCTCTGCTTTCATATGCATTTGGTTTTAAGCTTGTAGTTTGCACCGTTTTCGAGAAATTAACGAAAATATGTCATTCGTTTGGTCAATATTCCAAAATATTAAACACATGTTTATTTGATGGCAGACATGATACTGCGTTTAAAACCGGGGTTAAAGGACATTAAATGAAAGCTCTGGGTCTCTGCTTTCACATGCATTGGGTTTTAAGCTTGTAGTATGCACCGTTTAGGAGAAATTAACGGAAATATGTCATCCGTTTGGTCAATATTCTAAAATATTAGACTCATATTCTTATGATGGCAGACATGATGCTGCTTTTAAATCCGGGGTTAATGGACATTAAATGAAAGCTCTGGGTCTCTGCTTTCATATGCATTTGGTTTTAAGCTTGTAGTTTGCACCGTTTTCGAGAAATTAACGAAAATATGTCATTCGTTTGGTCAATTTTCCAAAATATTAAACACATTTTTATTTGATGGCAGACATGATGCTGCGTTTAAAACCGGGGTTAAAGGACATTAAATGAAAGCTCTGGGTCTCTGCTTTCACATGCATTTGGTTTTAAGCTTGTAGTATACACCGTTTTGGAGAAATTAACGAAAATATGTCATCCGTTTGGTCAATATTCTAAAATATTGGACTCATATTCTTATGATGGTGACATGATGCTGCGTTTAAAACCGGGGTTAATGGACATTAAATGAAAGCTCTGGGTCTCTGCTTTCACATGCATTTGGTTTTAAGCTTGTAGTATGCACCGTTTTGGAGAAATTAACGGAAATATGTCATCCGTTAGGTAAATTTTCCAAAATATTGGACTCATTTTCTTATGATGGCAGACATGATGCTGCTTTTAAACCCGGGGTTAATGGACATTAAATGAAAGCTCTGGGTCTCTGCTTTCACATGCATTTGGTTTTAAGCTTGTAGTATGCACCGTTTTGGAAATATTAATGAAAATATGCCATCCGTTTCGTCAAAATTCGAAAATATTGGACTCATTCTTATGATGGCAGACATGATGTTGCGTTTAAAACCGGGGTTAATGGACATTAAATGAAAGCTCTGTGTCTCTGCTTTCATATGCATTGGGTTTTAAGCTTGTAGTATACACCGTTTTGGAGAAATTAACGGAAATATGTCATCCTTTTGGTCAATATTCTAATATATAGGACTCATATTCTTATGATGGCAGACATGATGCTGCGTTTAAAACCGGGGTTAATGGACATTAAATGAAAGCTCTGGGTCTCTGCTTTCATATGCATTGGGTTTTAAGCTTGTAGTATGCACCGTTTTGGAGAAATTAACGGAAATATGTCATTCGTTTGGTCAATTTTTTAAATATTAAACAAATTTTCATTTGATGACAGACATGATCCTGCGTTTAAAACCGGGGTAAATGGACATTAAATGAAAGCTCTGGGTCTCTGCTTTCATATGCATTGGGTTTTAAGCTTGTAGTATGCACCGTTTTGGAGAAATTAACCGAAATATGTCATCCGTTTGGTCAATATTCTAAAATATTGGACTCATATTCTTATGATGGTAGACCTGATGCTCCGTTTAAAGCCGGGGTTAATGGACATTAAATGAAAGCTCTGTGTCTCTGTTTTCGTATGCATTTGGTTTTAAGCTTGTAGTTTGCACCGTTTTGGAGAAATTAACGAAAATATGTCATTCGTTTGGTCAATTTTCCAAAAAATTAAACACATTTTCCTTTGATGGCAGACATGATGCTGCGTTTAAAACCGGGGTTAAAGGACATTAAATGAAAGCTCTGGGTCTCTGCTTTCATATGCATTGGGTTTTAAGCTTGTAGTATGCACCGTTTTGGAGAAATTAACGGAAACATGTCATCCGTTTGGTCAATATTCTAAAATATTGGACTCATATTCTTATGATGGTGACATGATGCTGCGTTTAAAACCGGGGTTAATGGACACTAAATGAAAGCTCTGGGTCTCTGCTTTCACATGCATTTGGTTTTAAGCTTGTAGATTGCACCGTTTTGCAGAAATTAACGAAAATATGTCATCCGTTTGGTCAATATTCTAAAATATTGGACTCATATTCTTATGATGGCAGACATGATGCTGCTTTTAAACCCGGGGTTAATGGACATTAAATGAAAGCTCTGGGTCTCTGCTTTCACATTCATTTGGTTTTAAGCTTGTAGTATGCACCGTTTTGGAGAAATTAACGAAAATATGTCATCCGTTTGGTCAATTTTCCAAAATATTGGACTCATATTCTTATGAGGGCAGACATGAAGTTGCGTTTAAAGCCGGGGTTAATGGACATTAAATGAAAGGTCTGGGTCTCTGCTTTCACATGCATTTGGTTTTAAGCTTGTAGTATGCACCGTTTTGGAAATATTAATGAAAATATGCCTTCCGTTTCGTCAAAATTCCAAAATATTGGACTCATTCTTTTGATGGCAGACATGATGTTGCGTTTAAAACCGGGGTTAATGGACATTAAATGAAAGCTCTGGGTCTCTGCTTTCACATGCATTGGGTTTTAAGCTTGTAGCTTCAACCGTTTTGGAGAAATTAATGAAAATATGTCATCCACTTACTCAACATTCCAAAATATTGGACATTTATTCTTATGATGGTAGATAAAATGCTTCGTTTAAATCCGGGGTTAATGGACATTAAATGAAAGCTCTGGGTCTCTGCTTTCAAATGCATTGGGTTTTAAGTTTGCAGTATGCACCGTTTAGGAGATATTAATGAAAATATGTCATCCGTTTGGTCAATTTTCCAAAATATTGGACTCATATTCTTATGATGGCAGAAATGATACTGCGTTTAAAACCGGGGTTATTGGGCATTAAATGAAACCTCTGGGTCTCTGCTTTCACTTGCATTGGGTTTTAAGATTTTAGTATGCACCGTTTCGGAGATATTAATGAAAATATGCCATCCGTGTTGTCAATATTCCAAAATATTGGACACATTCTTATGATGGCAGACATGATACTGCGTTTAAAAC
>NW_028296875.1:52500-77500 GCF_055471065.1 Atractosteus spatula
TCCTTGTTGTTCCAAACTTAATTCTAATCACTTCTAATTAGAGATTATTTTAAAAATAGTGAAATAAATGACTAATTTCACTAAAAATAATGTAATATAACTGATGTTTTTAACTTCATTGTAGTGTTTTAGAAACTACTATGTCTTCAAAAATGGTTATTTTTCACTCCTAGGAATGAAAGCTGTTGTTATATGATGTTTATTTTCAAATTTTGAAAAATCAAAGGATTCTAGCTTCCTCCCCTTACAGGCATAGGACACAGAGAACCTCATGGTTTTCCTAAAAATCTTTTTTTATGTTCCCTGGTGTTCCAAACTTAGTTTAAATCAATTTTAATTTGTTATTATGTTAAAAACAGGGTAATAAATTCCTAATTGGACTATAAATAATGTCATATTGTCTGCTATAAAACTGATGTTTTCAACTCTATTGTAGAGATTCTAGAATCAACTAATAGAGAATTGAAATAAAAAAGGGCATAAGAAGACATTACCAACAACGACCACAAGATGGAGATATTGTCCAGACATTACCAACAACGACCACAAGATGGAGATCTTGTCCAAAGAGGCAAGAAGGGCAAAGCCGCGATAAGGTAAAATCATTTTTTGAAAGAGATTGCTGTCAGAATGCACATCCGTATCCCAAACAGAATCTCTAGAAAAATATGATCATTTGTGAAAAAGGCAAACGAGTGTCTGCTACAATATGATTGCTACATATCTGCATTTGTTGTTTTTTAAGGAGTAAGAGTGCAGGGGGTTTAAACCTGCAATCCAGTGTAGTGAAGTATTTCACAACACTACCTCTAGCACCTCTGGAAATAAATCCTCATAATGATTATTGCCCTGGGCATGTACCAAAAAATCAGTGAGCATATATATATATCACTGTGTTGAAGCTAGAGACACAGAATAACTGCAAACACAGTGTTCCTGCACTTCAAACTGTTCCTTGAAGGGCTCTCAAACCCCGAATTTCAGATGCCTAGCTGTATCGCTGATGTGTTGCACCTCAGAATCACTTTTAAACCTTACCTCTGGTATCTTTAATCCCTATTGCTCAACGCATGGTAAAAGTATTGCATACATGTGTCTGAAAATGAGCAATGGGCCCCTGAGAGACTCATTTGCCTGTTTCACAAATGATCGTATTTTACTAGAGATTCTGTTTGGGATTCAGATGTGCATTCGGACAGCAATCCCTTTCAAGAAATGATACGTTCTGGATGAGGTCAAAGGTGCTGGAACACTGTATTTCGGATGCGAATGTGTGTCTCCTGCTTCAACGCAGTGGCATATATAGATGTGCTCCTGTAATGTCTTGGTACATGCCCAGGGCAGTAAGCAGTCTGAGGATATATTTCCAGACGGCATAGAGCAGTGAAGCAGTGAAGTAGTGCAACACACTGGATCATTATATTATTAGAATCTATTTGTTTAACATGCACGGGTCTGTCTCAATGGATGCAGTGCTCCTGAAAGGGCTCTCAAACCCTGCATTTCAGATGATTAGCTGTATCCCTCACATGTGGCACCTCAGAATGACTTCTACTTTATTCTGCTTAAATTATTACATTATACATAATTTGAGTTCATTTTTAAAAGTAAAAGGTAATGAAAGGAATGAAAGATATGTAGCAATCACATTGTAACAGGGGTGACAGTGACTTTTTGCTTGTACTAAGCATTAGTACCTAAGTCCACTAATGGACTTCTGGTACCTTTAGGGTACAGTGTTCCCTGAAGGGCTCTCAAACCCCGCATTTCAGATGCATAGCTGTATCGCTGATGTGTTGCACCTCAGAATCACTTTTAAACCTTACCTCTGGTATCTTTAATCCCTATTGCTCAACACATGGTGAAAGTATCGCATACATGTGTCTGAAAATGAGCAATGGGCCCCTGAGAGACTCATTTGCCTGTTTCACAAATGATCACATTTGACTAGAGATTCTGTTTGGGATTCAGTTGTGCATTCTGACAGCAATCCCTTTCAAAAAACGATACATTCTGGATGAGTTCAAAGTTGCAGGAACACTGTATTTAGGATGTCTTTGCAGATATTCTGTGTCTCTAGCTTCAACACAGTGATATATATATATATGCTCACTGATTTTTTGGTACATGCCCAAGTCAATAATCATTATGAGGATTTATTTCCAGATGTGCTAGAGGTAGTGTTGTGAAATACTTTATCACACTGGATTGCAGGTTTAAACCCCCTGCACTCTTACTCCTTAAAAACCAACAAATGCAGATATGTAGCAATCACATTGTAACAGGGGTGACAGTGACTTAATGCTTGTACTAAGCATTAGTACCAAAGTCCACTAGTGGACTTCTGGTACCTTTAGGGTACGGTGTTCCTTGAAGGGCTCTCAAACCCCGCATTTCAGATGCCTAGCTGTATCGCTGATGTGTTGCACCTCAGAATCACTTTTAAACCTTACATCTGGTATCTTTAATCCCTATTGCTCAACACATGGTGAAAGTATCGCATACATGTGTCTGAAAATGAGCAATGGGCCCCTGAGAGACTCATTTGCCTGTTTCACAAATGATCACATTTGACTAGAGATTCTGTTTGGGATTCAGTTGTGCATTCTGACAGCAATCCCTTTCAAAAAACGATACATTCTGGATGAGTTCAAAGGTGCAGGAACACTGTATTTAGGATGTCTTTGCAGATATTCTGTGTCTCTAGCTTCAACACAGTGATATATATATATATGCTCACTGATTTTTTGGTACATGCCAAGGGCAATAATCATTATGAGGATTTATTTCCAGATGTGCTAGAGGTAGTGTTGTGAAATACTTCAACACACTGGATTGCGGGTTTAAACCCCCTGCACTCTTACTCGTTAAAAACCAACAAATGCAATTCACTACTAAAAATTACTGCATTTTCTCCTAGAAAGAGCTCTCAATTAATGAAATGCCCCATTGAACTGGCCCTGATTATACAATGCAAGGAGAAGTCTTCTAAGCCAATACTTGTAACCAGAAAGAGGCTGTATTTCAATTATACAATATACAAAACAATACCATTTAACACAAAGATATAGTCCACACCTCAGCATGCACATGATGAGATTCTTGATATTAGATTAGTAAAAACAATATCAATGCACTGAGAGACGCTTAAGAATAAAGATGCATCAGCCTGACTGCATATTAGTTTTAAAGGGTTATCAGCAAATGCATTTAAAAGAAAAAATGTAAAGTCTTACCTCTTGATCGTAGTGGTGATTCAATATCCAGGACCTTAGTCAAGTCTCAGAGTTACTGTACCTCCTGTCTCAATTACAGGTGAAAAGTGAAAGGTATATTGCACTCAGCAGAAAGTTACCCCGAGCAAAGATTCCACCCATCCCAGAAAACAGCACTCCCCTTTGGCAAAGCAGTGGGTGGAGGAAGCCTTTGCTACCATTATCAAACACAGAAATCGTTATAATTTAATTTTAAAAACATGGCTAAGCATGGGTTTAAAGTATATTCAACGGTGCAGGTGCATTCAAAGAAATAGAGTTTCCCAAGCCCTCAGAAAGAATTACCATTTCTAAAGATGTCTAGTTTCAAGCATTAACATCCAAACTACCTGTCTTAGCTGGAGCAGGGAGTTTGCTAAGCCACCTGAAAGAATTACCATATCCAAAGATGTCTAGTTTCAAGCATTACCATCCAAAGTACCTGTCTTAGCTGGGCCAGGTAGTT
The DNA here is from genome assembly GCF_055471065.1 of Atractosteus spatula. Classification (NCBI taxonomy): domain Eukaryota; kingdom Metazoa; phylum Chordata; class Actinopteri; order Semionotiformes; family Lepisosteidae; genus Atractosteus; species Atractosteus spatula. The sequence continues at coordinate 56,221 of NW_028296875.1, forward strand.
TGCCAAGCCATGTGAAAGAATTACCATTTCCAAAGAAGTCTGTTGTAAGCCAGGTTCAATCATGACCATCCAAAGTACCGGTCGTCCCTTTGGGCGAGAGGGTTTCCTGTGTGTCTAGGATGTGTTCTTCCCTTAAACTTGGCCCTGATTATACAATAAAGGATAAGTAACCAGAAAGAGGTGGTATTTCGATTTTACAGTACATAAAAAATACATACATTCCACAGTGTTACAATATCACATTCCTGATATTAGATTAATTAAAAATATCAAGGCACTGAGGCTAATTAATAAAGATGCTTTTGACTGACTGGACCTTGGAGCAAGGTGTGTAAATTACAACAGACATCTTTAGAAATGGTAAATCTTTCAGGTGGCTTGGCAAATTTACTGCCCCACCTAAGACAGATACTTTGGATGTTAATGCTTGAAACTAGACATCACAACTGATCGTATTTTACTAGAGATTCTCTCTGGGATTCAGATGTGCATTCGGACAGCAATCCCTTTCAAGAAATGATACGTTCTGGATGAGGTCAAAGGTGCTGGAACACTGTATTTCGGATGCGAATGTGTGTCTGCATTTGTTGGTTTTTAAGGAGTAAGAGTGCAGGGGGTTTAAACCTGCAATCCAGTGTGATGAAGTATTTCACAACACTACCTCTAGCACATCTGGAAATAAATCCTCATAATGATTATTGCCCTGGGCATGTACCAAAAAATCAGTGAGCATATATATATATATATCACTGTGTTGAAGCTAGAGACACAGAATAACTGCAAACACATCATAAATACAGTGTTCCTGCAACTTTGAACTCATCCAGAATGTATCGTTTTTTGAAAGGGATTGCAGTCAGAATGCACAACTGAATCCCAAACAGAATCTCTAGTCAAATATGTTCATTTGTGAAACAGGCAAATGAGTCTCTCATGGGCCCATTGCTCTTTTTCAGACACATGTATGCAATACTTTTACCATGCGTTGAGCAATAGGGATTAAAGATACCAGATGTAAGGTTTAAAAGTGATTCTGAGGTGCAACACATCAGCGATACAGCTAGGCATCTGAAATGCGGGGTTTGAGAGCCCTTCAGGGAACACCGTACCCTAAAGGTACCAGAAGTCAACTAGTGGACTTAGGTACTAATGCTTAGTACAAGCATTAAGTCACTGCCACCCCTGTTACAATGTGATTGCTACATATCTTCCATTCCTTTCATTACCTTTTACTTTTAAAAATGAACTCAAATTGTGTATAATGTAATAATTTAAGTAGAATAAAGTAGAAGTCATTCTGAGGTGCCACATGTGAGGGATACAGCTAGGCATCTGAAATGCAGGGTTTGAGAGCCCTTTAAGGAGCACTGCATCCATTGAGACAGACCCGTGCATGTTAAACAAATACATTCTAATAATATAATGATCCAGTGTGTTGCACTACTTCACTGCTTCACTGCTCTATGCCGTCTGGAAATAAATCCTCAGACTGCTTACTGCCCTGGGCATGTACCAAGACATTACAGGAGCACATCTATATATGCCACTGCCCTGGGCATGTACCAAGACATTACAGGAGACACACAATCGCATCCGAAATACAGTGTTCCAGCACCTTTGACCTCATCCAGAACGTATCATTTCTTGAAAGGGATTGCTGTCAGAATGCACAACTGAATCCCAAACAGAATCTCTAGTCAAATATGATCATTTGTGAAACAGGCAAATGAGTCTCTCAGGGGCCCATTGCTCATTTTCAGACACATCTATGCAATACTTTCACCATGCGTTGGGCAATAGGGATTAAAGATACCAGAGGTAAGGTTTAAAAGTGATTCTGAGGTGCAACACATCAGCGATACAGCTAGGCATCTGAAATGCGGGGTTTGAGAGCCCTTCAGGGAACACCGTACCCTAAAGGTACCAGAAGTTTACTAGTACAAGAATTAAGTCACAGTCATCCCTGTTACAATGTGATTGCTACATATCTGCATTTGTTGGTTTTTAAGGAGTAAGAGTGCAGGGGGTTTAAACCTGCAATCCAGTGTGATGAAGTATTTCACAACACTACCTCTAGCACATCTGGAAATAAATCCTCATAATGATTATTGCCCTGGGCATGTACCAAAAAATCAGTGAGCATATATATATATAAACACATCCTAAATACAGTGCTCCTGCACCTAACAGTAACCCTAACCTACCTAATGATTTAAGTAGAATAGATTCTTATAATGTAATGATAAAGTGTGTTGCACTACTTCACTGCATCAAAGCTCTATGCCGTCTGGAAATAAATCCTCAGTCTACTTATTGCCCTGGGCATGTACCTATAAATCACTGAGCATATATATATATATCACTGTGTTGAAGCTAGAGACACAGAATCACTGCAAACACATCCTAAACACAGTGTTCTTGCACCTTTGACCTCATCCAGAACGTAACATTCTTCGAAAGGGATTGCTGTCCAAATGCACATCTGAATCCCAAACAGAATCTCTAGTAAAATATGATAATTTGTGAAACAGGCAAATGAGTGTCACAGGGGCCCATTCCTTATTGTTAGACACATATATACAAAGCTTTCACCATGCATTAAGCAATAGGGATTATAGACACCACAGGTAAGGTTAGAAGTCATTCTGAGGTGCCACATTTGAAGGATACAGCTAGGCATCTGAAATGCAGGGTTTAAGAGCCCTTCAGGAGCAATGCATCCTTTGAGACACACCTGTGCATGTTAAACAAATGATCATTTCCTTCAGCATTAGGGACTAAATATACTAAACGTATGATTCTAAAATGTTATTTTCACATATATTAATGTAATGTAATGCTTATGCTTTATAAACAAATCTAATTAAAAAAAGCTTAAGTTTTGTATTTATCTTGTACCATAGAACATGATTTTCTTTGTATTTCAAGCCCACAAAGTGTGCAAATGACGTACTACATGATATAAGGACGATTATCACATGCATATCGATATTATCTTTCTTATGAAAATGCATTCCTTTCATTACCTTTTACTTTTTAAAATGAACTCAAATTGTGTATAATGTAATAATTTAAGTAGAATAGATTCTAATCATATAATGATCCAGTGTGTTGCACTAGTTCACTGCTTCACTGCTCTATGCCGTCTGGAAATAAATCCTCAGACTGCTTACTGCCCTGGGCATGTACCAAGAAATTACAGGAACACATCAATATACAGTATATCACTGCGTTGAAGCAGGAGACACACAATCGCATCCTAAATACAGTGTTCCAGCACCTTTGACCTCATCCAGAACGTATCATTTCTTGAAAGGGATTGCTGTCCGAATGCACATCTGAATCCTAAACAGAATCTCTAGTAAAATACGATCAGTTGTGATGTCTAGTTTCAAGCATTAACATCCAAAGTACCTGTCTTAGGTGGGGCAGTAAATTTGCCAAGCCACCTGAAAGAATTACCATTTCTACAAATGTCTGTTGTAATTTACACACCTTGCTCCAAGGTCCAGTCAGTCAAAAGCATCTTTATTAATTAGCTTCAGTACCTTGATATTTTTTATTAATCTAATATCAGGAATCTCACCATGTGCACGCTGAGCTGTGGAATATATGTATTTTTTATGTACTGTAAAATTGAAATACCACCTCTTTCTGGTTACTTATCCTTTATTGTATAATCAGGGCCAAGTTTAAGGGAAGAACACATCCTAGACACACAGGAAACCCTCTCGCCCAAAGGGACGACCGGTACTTTGGATGGTCATGATTGAACCTGGCTTACAACAGACTTCTTTGGAAATGGTAATTCTTTCACATGGCTTGGCAAACTACCTGGCCCAGCTAAGACAGGTACTTTGGATGGTAATGCTTGAAACTAGACATCTTTGGATATGGTAATTCTTTCAGGTGGCTTAGCAAACTCCCTGCTCCAGCTAAGACAGGTAGTTTGGATGTTAATGCTTGAAACTAGACATCTTTAGAAATGGTAATTCTTTCTGAGGGCTTGGGAAACTCTATTTCTTTGAATGCACCTGCACCGTTGAATATACTTTAAACCCATGCTTAGCCATGTTTTTAAAATTAAATTATAACGATTTCTGTGTTTGATAATGGTAGCAAAGGCTTCCTCCACCCACTGCTTTGCCAAAGGGGAGTGCTGTTTTCTGGGATGGGTGGAATCTTTGCTCGGGGTAACTTTCTGCTGAGTGCAATATACCTTTCACTTTTCACCTGTAATTGAGACAGGAGGTACAGTAACTCTGAGACTTGACTAAGGTCCTGGATATTGAATCACCACTACGATCAAGAGGTAAGACTTTACATTTTTTCTTTTAAATGCATTAGCTGATAACCCTTTAAAACTAATATGCAGTCAGGCTGATGCATCTTTATTCTTAAGCGTCTCTCAGTGCATTGATATTGTTTTTACTAATCTAATATCAAGAATCTCATCATGTGCATGCTGAGGTGTGGACTATATCTTTGTGTTAAATGGTATTGTTTTGTATATTGTATAATTGAAATACAGCCTCTTTCTGGTTACAAGTATTGGCTTAGAAGACTTCTCCTTGCATTGTATAATCAGGGCCAGTTCAATGGGGCATTTCATTAATTGAGAGCTCTTTCTAGGAGAAAATGCAGTAATTTTTAGTAGTGAATTGCATTTGTTGGTTTTTAACGAGTAAGAGTGCAGGGGGTTTAAACCCGCAATCCAGTGTGTTGAAGTATTTCACAACACTACCTCTAGCACATCTGGAAATAAATCCTCATAATGATTATTGCCCTTGGCATGTACCAAAAAATCAGTGAGCATATATATATATATCACTGTGTTGAAGCTAGAGACACAGAATATCTGCAAAGACATCCTAAATACAGTGTTCCTGCACCTTTGAACTCATCCAGAATGTATCGTTTTTTGAAAGGGATTGCTGTCAGAATGCACAACTGAATCCCAAACAGAATCTCTAGTCAAATGTGATCATTTGTGAAACAGGCAAATGAGTCTCTCAGGGGCCCATTGCTCATTTTCAGACACATGTATGCGATACTTTCACCATGTGTTGAGCAATAGGGATTAAAGATACCAGATGTAAGGTTTAAAAGTGATTCTGAGGTGCAACACATCAGCGATACAGCTAGGCATCTGAAATGCGGGGTTTGAGAGCCCTTCAAGGAACACCGTACCCTAAAGGTACCAGAAGTCCACTAGTGGACTTTGGTACTAATGCTTAGTACAAGCATTAAGTCACTGTCACCCCTGTTACAATGTGATTGCTACATATCTGCATTTGTTGGTTTTTAAGGAGTAAGAGTGCAGGGGGTTTAAACCTGCAATCCAGTGTGATGAAGTATTTCACAACACTACCTCTAGCACATCTGGAAATAAATCCTCATAATGATTATTGACTTGGGCATGTACCAAAAAATCAGTGAGCATATATATATATCACTGTGTTGAAGCTAGAGACACAGAATATCTGCAAAGACATCCTAAATACAGTGTTCCTGCAACTTTGAACTCATCCAGAATGTATCGTTTTTTGAAAGGGATTGCAGTCAGAATGCACAACTGAATCCCAAACAGAATCTCTAGTCAAATATGTTCATTTGTGAAACAGGCAAATGAGTCTCTCAGGGGCCCATTGCTCATTTTCAGACACATGTATGCGATACTTTTACCATGCTTGAGCAATAGGGATTAAAGATACCAGAGGTAAGGTTTAAAAGTTATTCTGAGGTGCAACACATCAGCGATACAGCTAGGCATCTGAAATGCGGGGTTTGAGAGCCCTTCAGGGAGCACCGTACCCTAAAGGTACCAGAAGTCCACTAGTGGACTTAGGTACTAATGCTTAATACAAGCATTAAGTCACTGTCACTCCTGTTACAATGTGATTGCTATATATCTTCCATTCCTTTCATTACCTTTTACTTTTTAAAATGAACTCAAATTGTGTATAATGTAATAATTTAAGTAGAATAAAGTAGAAGTCATTCTGAGGTGCCACATGTGAGGGATACAGCTAAGCATCTGAAATGTAGGGTTTGAGAGCCCTTTCAGGAGCACTGCATCCATTGAGACAGACCCGTGCATGTTAAACAAATGATCATTTCTTTCAGCATTAGAGACTAAATATACTAAACGTATGATGCTAAAACGTTATTTTCACATATATTAATGTAATAAATGATTGCTTATGCTTTATAAACAAATCTAATTAAAATAAAAGCTTAAGTTTTGTATTTATCTTTTACCATAGAACATGATTTTCTTTGTATTTCAAGCTCACAAAGTGACCAAATGACGCACTACATGATATAAGGAAGATTATCACATGCATATCGGTATTATCTTTCTTATGAAAATGCATTCCTTTCATTACCTTTTACTTTTAAAATGAACTCCAATTGTGTAGAATGTAATAATTTAAGTAGAATAGATTCCAATAATATAATGATCCAGTATGTTGCACTGGCCTGGTCAGCCTGGCCTGGGGGATGGTGCACATAGCACTTTCAGTGCTGGAGGTGTTAATGGGGGAGGTGTTGGAGATTGGCAGCTGTGGGGGATGGCTGGGTGAGTAGCTATCAGGGTTTGTAGCTTTTCCTTTGCATCTTGTCCTCTGTGGCCATGATTAAGAGGGACGGCCGGGGGCATTCGTATTGCATTCGTAAATTGTATTTGTTGGTTTTTAAGGAGTAATAGTGCAGGGGGTTTAAACCTGCAATCCAGTGTGATGAAGTATTTCACAACACTACCTCTAGCACATCTGGAAATAAAACCTCATAATGATTATTGCCCTGGGCATGTACCAAAAGATCAGGGAGCATATATATATATCACTGTGTTGAAGCTAGAGATACAGAATAACTGCAAACACATCCTAAATACAGTGTTCCTGCACCTTTGAACTCATCCAGAATGTATCGTTTTTTGAAAGGGATTGCTGTCAGAATGCACAACTGAATCCCAAACAGAATCTGTAGTCAAATATGATCATTTGTGAAACAGGCAAATGAGTCTCTCAGGGGCCCATTGCTCATTTTCAGACACATGTATGCGATACTTTTACCATGCGTTGAGCAATAGGGATTAAAGATACCAGAGGTAAGGTTTAAAAGTGATTCTGAGGTGCAACACATCAGCGATACAGCTAGGCATCTGAAATGCGGGGTTTGAGAGCCCTTCAGGGAGCACCGTACCCTAAGGGTACCAGAAGTCCACTAGTGGACTTAGGTACTAATGCTTAATACAAGCATTAAGTCACTGTCACCTCTGTTACAATGTGATTGCTACATATCTTCCATTCCTTTCATTACCTTTTACTTTTTAAAATGAACTCAAATTGTGTATAATGTAATAATTTAAGTAGAATAAAGTAGAAGTCATTCTGAGGTGCCACATGTGAGGGATACAGCTAAGCATCTGAAATGTAGGGTTTGAGAGCCCTTTCAGGAGCACTGCATCCATTGAGACAGACCCGTGCATGTTAAACAAATGATCATTTCTTTCAGCATTAGAGACTAAATATACTAAACGTATGATGCTAAAACGTTATTTTCACATATATTAATGTAATAAATGATTGCTTATGCTTTATAAACAAATCTAATTAAAATAAAAGCTTAAGATTTGTATTTATCTTGTACCATTGAACATGATTTTCTTTGTATTTCAAGCTCACAAAGTGACCAAATGACGCACTACATGATATAAGGAAGATTATCACATGCATATCGGTATTATCTTTCTTATGAAAATGCATTCCTTTCATTACCATTTACTTTTAAAATGAACTCCAATTGTGTAGAATGTAATAATTTAAGTAGAATAGATTCTAATAATATAATGATCAAGTGTGTTGCACTGGCCTGGTCAGCCTGGCCTGGGGGATGGTGCACATAGCACTTTCAGTGCTGGAGGTGTTAATGGGGGAGGTGTTGGAGATTGGCAGCTGTGGGGGATGGCTGGGTGAGTAGCTGTCAGGGTTTGTAGCTTTTCCTTTGCATCTTGTCCTCTGGGGCCATGATTAAGAGGGACGGCCGGGGGCATTCGTATTGCATTCGTAAATTGCATTTGTTGGTTTTTAAGGAGTAAGAGTGCAGGGGGTTTAAACCTGCAATCCAGTGTGATGAAGTATTTCACAACACTACCTCTAGCACATCTGGAAATAAATCCTCATAATGATTATTGCCCTGGGCATGTACCAAAAAATCAGTGAGCATATATATATATATATCACTGTGTTGAAGCTAGAGACACAGAATAACTGCAAACACATCATAAATACAGTGTTCCTGCAACTTTGAACTCATCCAGAATGTATCGTTTTTTGAAAGGGATTGCAGTCAGAATGCACAACTGAATCCCAAACAGAATCTCTAGTCAAATATGTTCATTTGTGAAACAGGCAAATGAGTCTCTCTGGGGCCCATTGCTCATTTTCAGACACATGTATGCAATACTTTTACCATGCGTTGAGCAATAGGGATTAAAGATACCAGATGTAAGGTTTAAAAGTGATTCTGAGGTGCAACAGATCAGCGATACAGCTAGGCATCTGAAATGCGGGGTTTGAGAGCCCTTCAAGGAACACCGTACCCTAAAGGTACCAGAAGTTTACTAGTGCAAACATTAAGTCACTGTAACCCCTGTTACAATGTGATTGCTACATATCTCCATTTGTTGGTTTTTAAGGAGTAAGAGTGCAGGGGGTTTAAACCTGCAATCCAGTGTGATGAAGTATTTCACAACACTACCTCTAGCACATCTGGAAATAAATCCTCATAATGATTATTGCCCTGGGCATGTACCAAAAAATCAGTGAGCATATATATATATATCACTGTGTTGAAGCTAGAGACACAGAATAACTGCAAACACATCATAAATACAGTGTTCCTGCAACTTTGAACTCATCCAGAATGTATCGTTTTTTGAAAGGGATTGCAGTCAGAATGCACAACTGAATCCCAAACAGAATCTCTAGTCAAATATGTTCATTTGTGAAACAGGCAAATGAGTCTCTCAGGGGCCCATTGCTCTTTTTCAGACACATGTATGCAATACTTTTAACATGCGTTGAGCAATAGGGATTAAAGATACCAGATGTAAGGTTTAAAAGTGATTCTGAGGTGCAACACATCAGCGATACAGCTAGGCATCTGAAATGCGGGGTTTGAGAGCCCTTCAGGGAACACCGTACCCTAAAGGTACCAGAAGTCCACTAGTGGACTTAGGTACTAATGCTTAGTACAAGCATTAAGTCACTGCCACCCCTGTTACAATGTGATTGCTACATATCTTCCATTCCTTTCATTACCTTTTACTTTTAAAAATGAACTCAAATTGTGTATAATGTAATAATTTAAGTAGAATAAAGTAGAAGTCATTCTGAGGTGCCACATGTGAGGGATACAGCTAGGCATCTGAAATGCAGGGTTTGAGAGCCCTTTAAGGAGCACTGCATCCATTGAGACAGACCCGTGCATGTTAAACAAATACATTCTAATAATATAATGATCCAGTGTGTTGCACTACTTCACTGCTTCACTGCTCTATGCCGTCTGGAAATAAATCCTCAGACTGCTTACTGCCCTGGGCATGTACCAAGACATTACAGGAGCACATCTATATATGCCACTGCCCTGGGCATGTACCAAGACATTACAGGAGACACACAATCGCATCCGAAATACAGTGTTCCAGCACCTTTGACCTCATCCAGAGCGTATCATTTCTTGAAAGGGATTGCTGTCAGAATGCACAACTGAATCCCAAACAGAATCTCTAGTCAAATATGATCATTTGTGAAACAGGCAAATGAGTCTCTCAGGGGCCCATTGCTCATTTTCAGACACATGTATGCGATACTTTCACCATGCGTTGAGCAATAGGGATTAAAGATACCAGAGGTAAGGTTTAAAAGTGATTCTGAGGTGCAACACATCAGCGATACAGCTAGGCATCTGAAATGCGGGGTTTGAGAGCCCTTCAGGGAACACCGTACCCTAAAGGTACCAGAAGTTTACTAGTACAAGAATTAAGTCACAGTCATCCCTGTTACAATGTGATTGCTACATATCTGCATTTGTTGGTTTTTAAGGAGTAAGAGTGCAGGGGGTTTAAACCTGCAATCCAGTGTGATGAAGTATTTCACAACACTACCTCTAGCACATCTGGAAATAAATCCTCATAATGATTATTGCCCTGGGCATGTACCAAAAAATCAGTGAGCATATATATATATAAACACATCCTAAATACAGTGCTCCTGCACCTAACCGTAACCCTAACCTACCTAATGATTTAAGTAGAATAGATTCTTATAATGTAATGATAAAGTGTGTTGCACTACTTCACTGCATCAAAGCTCTATGCCGTCTGGAAATAAATCCTCAGTCTACTTATTGCCCTGGGCATGTACCTATAAATCACTGAGCATATATATATATATATCACTGTGTTGAAGCTAGAGACACAGAATCACTGCAAACACATCCTAAACACAGTGTTCTTGCACCTTTGACCTCATCCAGAACGTAACATTCTTCGAAAGGGATTGCTGTCCAAATGCACATCTGAATCCCAAACAGAATCTCTAGTAAAATATGATAATTTGTGAAACAGGCAAATGAGTGTCACAGGGGCCCATTCCTTATTGTTAGACACATATATACAAAGCTTTCACCATGCATTAAGCAATAGGGATTATAGACACCACAGGTAAGGTTAGAAGTCATTCTGAGGTGCCACATTTGAAGGATACAGCTAGGCATCTGAAATGCAGGGTTTGAGAGCCCTTCAGGAGCAATGCATCCTTTGAGACACACCTGTGCATGTTAAACAAATGATCATTTCCTTCAGCATTAGGGACTAAATATACTAAACGTATGATTCTAAAATGTTATTTTCACATATATTAATGTAATGTAATGCTTATGCTTTATAAACAAATCTAATTTAAACAAGCTTAAGTTTTGTATTTATCTTGTACCATAGAACATGATTTTCTTTGTATTTCAAGCCCACAAAGTGTGCAAATGACGCACTACATGATATAAGGACGATTATCACATGCATATCGATATTATCTTTCTTATGAAAATGCATTCCTTTCATTACCTTTTACTTTTTAAAATGAACTCAAATTGTGTATAATGTAATAATTTAAGTAGAATAGATTCTAATCATATAATGATCCAGTGTGTTGCACTACTTCACTGCTTCACTGCTCTATGCCGTCTGGAAATAAATCCTCAGACTGCTTACTGCCCTGGGCATGTACCAAGAAATTACAGGAGCACATCTATATACAGTATATCACTGCGTTGAAGCAGGAGACACACAATCGCATCCTAAATACAGTGTTCCAGCACCTTTGACCTCATCCAGAACGTATCATTTCTTGAAAGGGATTGCTGTCCGAATGCACATCTGAATCCCAAACAGAATCTCTAGTAAAATACGATCAGTTGTGATATCTAGTTTCAAGCATTAACATCCAAAGTATCTGTCTTAGGTGGGGCAGTAAATTTGCCAAGCCACCTGAAAGAATTACTTTTTCTAAAGATGTCTGTTGTAATTTACACACCTTGCTCCAAGGTCCAGTCAGTCAAAAGCATCTTTGTTAATTAGCCTCAGTGCCTTGATATTTTTAATTAATCTAATATCAGGAATATCACCATGTGCATGCTGAGCTGTGGAATGTATGTATTTTTTATGTACTGTAAAATCGAAATACCTCCTCTTTCTGATTACTTATCCTTTATTGTATAATCAGGGCCAAATAAATCTAAATCAGTGTCACCTGCTGGGTTCAAAACGCCTTCAGGAGACACCAAATAGGAGGCACTGGACTATAAATACCCATCCATGTTATAACACACTCACCAAGGGTTTTTTAGTTTAACTCTGAGCTTTGAGATATTTAATACCTATGGTACCCATATTCACCCTTTATTTAAGGGAAGTACACATCCTAGACACACAGGAAACCCTCTCGCCCCAAGGGACGACCAGTACTTTGGATGGTCATGATTGAACCTGGCTTACAACAGACTTCTTTGGAAATGGTAATTCTTTCACATGGCTTGGCAAACTACCTGGCCCAGCTAAGACAGGTACTTTGGATGTTAATGCTTGAAACTAGACATCTTTGGATATGGTAATTCTTTCAGGTTGCTTAGCAAGCTCCCTGCTCCAGCTAAGACAGGTAGTTTGGATGTTAATGCTTGAAACTAGACATCTTTAGAAATGGTAATTCTTTCTGAGGGCTTGGGAAACTCTATTTCTTTGAATGCACCTGCACCGTTGAATATACTTTAAACCCATGCTTAGCCATGTTTTTAAAATTAAATTATAACGATTTCTGTGTTTGATAATGGTAGCAAAGGCTTCCTCCACCCACTGCTTTGCCAAAGGGGAGTGCTGTTTTCTGGGATGGGTAGAGTCTTTGCTCGGGGTAACTTTCTGCTGAGTGCAATATACCTTTCACTTTTCACCTGCAATCGAGACAGGAGGTACAGTAACTCTGAGACTTGACTAAGGTCCTGGATATTGAATCACCACTACGATCAAGAGGTAAGACTTTACATTTTTACTTTTAAATGCATTTGCTGATAACCTTTTAAAACTAATATGCAGTTAGGCAGATGCATCTTTATTCTTAAGCGTCTCTCAGTGCATTGATATTGTTTTTACTAATCTAATATCAAGAATATCACTGTGTTGAAGCTAGAGACACAGAATATCTGCAAACACATCCTAAATACAGTGTTCCTGCACCTTTGAACTCATCCAGAATGTATCGTTTTTTGAAAGGGATTGCTGTCAGAATGCACAACTGAATCCCAAACAGAATCTCTAGTCAAATGTGATCATTTGTGAATCAGGCAAATGAGTCTCTCAGGGGCCCATTGCTCATTTTCAGACACATGTATGCAATACTTTCACCATGTGTTGAGCAATAGGGATTAAAGATACCAGATGTAAGGTTTAAAAGTGATTCTGAGGTGCAACACATCAGCGATACAGCTGGGCATCTGAAATGCGGGGTTTGAGAGCCCTTCAGGGAACACCGTACCCTAAAGGTACCAGAAGTCCACTAGTGGACTTAGGTACTAATGCTTAGTACAAGCAAAAAGTCACTGTCACCCCTGTTACAATGTGATTGCTACATATCTTTCATTCCTTTCATTACCCTTTACTTTTAAAAATGAACTCAAATTGTGTATAATGTAATAATTTAAGTAGAATAAAGTAGAAGTCATTCTGAGGTGCCACATGTGAGGGATACAGCTAGGCATCTGAAATGCAGGGTTTGAGAGCCCTTTCAGGAGCACTGCATCCATTGAGACAGACCCGTGCATGTTAAACAAATAGATTCTAATAATATAATGATCCAGTGTGTTGCACTACTTCACTGCTTCACTGCTCTATGCCGTCTGGAAATAAATCCTCAGACTGCTTACTGCCCTGGGCATGTACCAAGAAATTACAGGAGCACATCAATATACAGTATATCACTGCGTTGAAGCAGGAGACACACAATCGCATCCTAAATACAGTGTTCCAGCACCTTTGACCTCATCCAGAACGTATCATTTCTTGAAAGGGATTGCTGTCCGAATGCACATCTGAATCCCAAACAGAATCTCTAGTAAAATACGATCAGTTGTGATGTCTAGTTTCAAGCATTAACATCCAAAGTACCTGTCTTAGGTGGGGCAGTAAATTTGCCAAGCCACCTGAAAGAATTACCATTTCTAAAGATGTCTGTTGTAATTTACACACCTTGCTCCAAGGTCCAGTCAGTCAAAAGCATCTTTATTAATTAGCCTCAGTGCCTTGATATTTTTTATTAATCTAATATCTAATATCTAATCTAATAGCATGTGCATGCTGAGCTGTGGAAAGTATGTATTTTTTTATGTACTGTAAAATCGAAATACCACCTCTTTCTGGTTACTTATCCTTTATTGTATAATCAGGGCCAAGTAAAACTAAATCAGTGTCACCTGCTGGGTTCAAAACGCCTTCAGGGGACACCAAATAGGAGGCACTGGACTATAAATACCCATCCATGTTATAACACACTTACCAAGGGTTTTTTAGTTTAACTCTGAGCTTTGAGAGATTTAATACCTATGGTACCCATATTCACCCTTTATTTAAGGGAAGTACACATCCTAGACACACAGGAAACCCTCTCGCCCCAAGGGACGACCGGTACTTTGGATGGTCATGATTGAACCTGGCTTACAACAGACTTCTTTGGAAATGGTAATTCTTTCACATGGCTTGGCAAACTACCTGGCCCAGCTAAGACAGGTACTTTGGATGTTAATGCTTGAAGCTAGACATCTTTGGATATGGTAATTCTTTCAGGTGGCTTAGCAAACTCCCTGCTCCAGCTAAGACAGGTACTTTGGATGTTAATGCTTGAAACTAGACATCTTTAGAAATGGCAATTCTTTCTGAGGGCTTGGGAAACTCTATTTCTTTGAATGCACTTGCACCGTTGAATATACTTTAAACCCATGCTTAGCCATGTTTTTAAAATTAAATTATAACGATTTCTGTGTTTGATAATGGTAGCAAAGGCTTCCTCCACCCACTGCTTTGCCAAAGGGGAGTGCTGTTTTCTGGGAGGGGTGGAGTCTTTGCTCGGGGTAACTTTCTGCTGAGTGCAATATAACTTTCACTTTTCACCTGCAATCGAGACAGGAGGTACAGTAACTCTGAGACTTGACTAAGGTCCTGGATATTGAATCACCACTACGATCAAGAGGTAAGACTTTATATTTTTACTTTTAAATGCATTTGCTGATAACCTTTTAAAACTAATATGCAGTCAGGCAGATGCATCTTTATTCTTAAGCGTCTCTCAGTGCATTGATATTGTTTTTACTAATCTAATATCAAGAATCTCATCATGTGATTAATTGATTAATTGCAATAGTGTAACTGCAAATGAATATAGATGAGAATGTATGTTTGTTCATATGCAATGGCATGAGCAGTTTCTCATTGCAGTGGATTTTCAGGGCCAATTCATCTTCCATCTTATACTGAATATGAAAGGTAGTTGTTTCTATATGGACTCAGTCTTTGGAATTTGTATATATATATATTTCAGTGATCCCTCAGCCATTCCTTCTGTATTGTAATTCAATTTCTCTTTTAAAATTCCTTCCCCACTTCTAGGACCTGCAGTTGCTGAACTCCACAATGGCTCCTATTGGAAAGTCTGTGACTGAGACCAAGTAAGTGTTCACTTTTTTATGAAACCATTATTTATTTTGGAGCAATGACCAATTCTTATATAAATACAATGAAATCATTATGCTCAAACTATGAGAGAGAAAATTAAGGATAATTTAAGAAATCAGTCTTAGCTTGTTTCTATACACAGATGGTATAATTTATTTTCAAAGGAAACCCGCGAGGATTCCCCTGGTGTGCAAGATGTGCCTGAATACTTTTGATCAGCTTCCTGCTCACTTGAAGAGGGCGTGTATGAAGCACGCCACGGCAGAAGAGATCAGGATGGCCTCTCAACAGGCGAGGGAGGACATGATGAATCACCTGAAGAACGGGGTCATCGTGGATTACCACAGAATAGAAATTGTGTCTGGTGAGGCAAACAGGATAGCGGTTGTAAGACTGCTAGAGTCCTCGGGCCTTTTTGTACGTGGGAAGCCTGAAGACACATTGGCACGGTGAGATATTTTTAATATGTAAGGCTTCTGTAGTTTCTTTTTGAAATCACTGTTACAACATATTATGTAAAAGCATGTTGAAAAGAATCTACCTGCATTCCAGCGGCCCTGAGCAAGAGGCCACTGTCCAGGAGGAAGAGATGCCAGAGGCTGCTCCAGAAACTGAAGCAGAAGCGGAGGAGGAAGGGGAAGATGGGGAACAGTAAGACTCTCTGCTCAATAGGGTTTCTAGTGCTTTATTTTTTATTTGCACGTTGTATGTATAAAATTAGATTTTGTTTCACAGAGGCAAGAAAAAATGTAGCCTTAATTGGGATGTCAGTGAATTGGTAGATATACACATTCACACAGGGCCACATCTAAAGCCATTTTCTCCCAGAAGCCAACTAAGAAAACGGAAACACTTATAATACATGTAATTGTCCATGTGTCTTATATCTACAGGGTGTCAGTTAAAGGTAATCTAAAAGCTCTCCGAAAAAGAGTTGCCCTGGCTGGACTTTACAGAAAACACTCTCTTGATTCTCCTCTCCTGGCTGGCTTTAAACAATACCTTATCCAGGGCCTGGGAATGGTAAACTGCTCCAAGGAGGTAGGTATTTGGTACATGGTTTTACTCGGCTTAAACTTCACAGGATGTTGGTCATAAAAATAATGACTTTCTCTATATATGTTTTTCAGGTTGAAAATGTCTCCAGGTTCCTGTTTTTTATGGATCCATCAGATGTTTCCTTAAGTTTTCTGAAGGACCTTTCCAAAATGCAGACATTTGTTTCCCAGTTGAAGATGACTGGGTTGTCTCACCAGACCATTGCAGGTTATATCATTAATATCAGCAGATTCCTGCTCTTCATCCGAAAAAACACTAACCTGCAAGTGGAGGATCCCAGTCTAGCTAAGAGTTTAATAGACTTCCAGAGCAATCTAAAGGATATAAAAAAGAGAAACAACAAGAGTGTCAGACAGGAAATAACCAGAAAGAGGTACTTTACTTATTAAATGTTGGTTCAACTTGTACTTGCTTTTCTATTCAAACACATGAATTTTGCCTTTTGGAGGCTGATAGTATTGTTCTCTCTCCCCCAGACTAACACAGCTGCAGAGTCCTCCACCTAAACTAAGCGATTGCTTGAAGGTGTTGAGTGTTGCAAAGAAAGATGTGCAGCGGATACTGGGCAAGACACACGCCTCTGCAGACATCACCACAAGTGAACGGATTGTTGTGATGCTTTACCTGCAGGCCATTCTCCAGCTGAAGCACCTTCAGCGCCCAGGGGTGGTAAAGAATATGACAGTAAGCATCCCTTCATACAACCAAGAATTTTGATTATAGATGTTCTTTTCGAGAAATTGTTTTTAATTAATATTTGTACTAAAAAAATCTTCTGAATTCAGGTCCTGGATTGGATACGGCGAAAAATTGTTGTGAATAAAAGTGGGCAAAACAGGGTAATAATCTCTGTCAAAGAGCGCATGGCTGCAACTCAGCGACTAGCTTCCTTTGCACTAAATGAAGAAGAGGAAAAGGTGAGTTGAAGGTTATATTTTGATATTTCATTGCTAAAAACTGTCTTTAGCATTCAATGGTATGTGAAGAATACTGCATTTAAACTGCATTTTTATTTTTTTTATTTTCTCAGATGTTTCACTGCTACTTCATTAACTTACGCTGTGATGCAAACTGCAGGATGGAAATAGAACATTTTTTTGTGTATGCAGGAGGAGAACCAGTTCACAATCCTACCTATGATCTGCGAAGACTGCATGAGAAGTAAATTGAATTATATAATTATTTTGATGTATTTTCTTTTTACTTTTCTGTGGCTTGAAAACAACTATTTTATATATGTTTGTTTTGCAGGTACCACCTACCACTGATTACTTGCTATGTTGCAAGAAGGGCATTTGAAATGGAAATAAAGAAGCTACCTATTGATCAGAAAACTGTCCTGAATGATTATTTAGGTGTTTCAAATGGAACTGTTGAAAACCTAGCCAGAAGGCTGACAGATGAGGACATGTGCTCAGCCAGCGAACTAATTCATGGCATTGTAGAAGCAGGATCTCTGTAAGTGTCACAGTGATATCCAAATTCAGTATTTGAAAGTCAATATTTAGGATAAACATAAATTTCTCATATTTTTTTAAACTTCAGTTCATCATCAGGAGAGCAATCTTCAGGCTATGGACAAGAACGTACAGCTGCTATACGGTAAGTTTTAATTCAATATCCCTCTTTCAGTTACCTTTTAGCCACTCTGTCTTAGATCTGAGATATTTAAGTTTTCTTTTTATAAATAGGTCCACTGTGGCAGCTGCTGCATATAGATGCCCAAAGATGGATGATGCTGCAGCCTTCCAGAAGCTGATACAGATTTTTCCCGTGACATTAGATGGGCAGCCTCCTAGAAAGAAAGAGCGCCTGAGAGTGACCGGCATTCACGATCGCCACTGTTACAATAGATGGAGAGCTGAGCAGAGGAAAAGGAGGCAACAGAACATATTCGGTAAGAACAGGATTTCTTCCCTTTTTAAAGAGTAATATTTCAAGAGTCTATTACTGGATATATTCTTTGGGTGGATTTCTGATATCTCACTACAGATCAATACAATAGACGGTTACCAACAGAAAGCCAAGTGACCCATTATATAGAAAAAATGGGATGGTCAACCAATACACCAGCTGTGTCCGAGGTACTTCAGAACTGGAAGCCGCATGTAGAAGTCCAACCAAATGGCAAGGACATTGAAAATCTGGTAAAACTCCAAACCTGGAGAGGCCTGCACATCGTTGACGATCCTGTGAAAGGGAAGAAGGTTATAACTTCCAGGCGTTTCCAGAAGGGAGAGGTGGTATGTGATTACCATGGCAAGGTTATCACAAAGACAGCTGGAGAAGCCCTAATGGCACAGATGGCAGAAGGAGACATGGGATATCTATTCTTTTTTGATGGACCTAAACAAAAAATGTGCATTGATTCGCGTGAAGAACACTGCACCTGCCACCCGGATATGGACACAATTGGAAGGCGCATAAATCATTCAAACAAAAAAGCCAACCTCAGACCAATTAAAGAATCTTTTGTAATTGACGAAAAGACTGACATAACAATTCTGTTCTTGGCAAAAAGAGAGATTGTAGTGGGAGAAGAGCTCCTATATGATTACGGTGTCTCCAGGAAGTCGTTTAATGGAGAAGGACAATCTCTGGAGTGGTTGGACGAATGATCATAAAATAAAGCTTTTATCTCCTCTGCCTCTCCACGGCAGAGGAGATCAGGATGACCTCTCAACAGGCGAGGAAGGACATGATAAATCACCTGAAAAACGGGGTCATCGTGGATTACAACAGAATAGAGATCGTGTCTGGTGAGGCAAACAGGACAGTGGTTGTAAGACTGCTGGAGTCCTTGGGCCTTTTTGTACATGGGAAGCCTGAAGACACATTGGCACGGTGAGATATTTTTAATTTGTAAGGCTTCTGTAGTTTCTTTTTGAAATCATTGTTACAACATATTATGTAAAAGCATGTTGAAAAGAATCTACCTAATAAAATAAAATAAATATGCCAACCTGTATCACAATCACAAACCCCTACTCTTAAGGGCGCTCCAGCCCTTCCTGATTTGCCTCATTCCCCGCATCTGTTCCTTGTTCCTACCCTGTTTCAGTTCAACTTTAAAAGCCAGGTGCTCATTTCACTCGAGGCTCTGCACCTGATCTCCGCATCGTGTGAGCCCGGGTCCTGGTTGTGCCTGGCTCCGTTGTGTTTTTAGCTTCCTGCTCCTGTTCCTGTTCCATTTGTTACTGCTAAAAAATGCCACATGCTTTAAACAAAACAAAAAAAGATTTAAAGATGTGAACCATTTCTTAAATTTGTTGACACTATCTGAACAGCACAGCATTCCCAGAATGGACAATGGAGTTTTCAGCAGCATTAGACGGGCAGCCTCTTGGGAAGAGAGAAGGAATGAGACCGACTGGACTTCATTAATGACACCGTTCTTATTGAAAGAGAACAGAAAGATAAGTCTGGATAATAATTCTTACTCTGATTTTATTATTTTCTTTCATTATCTACAAAATAGATTTTTGATAAGCTTCTTTTGAAACTGCCCAACATTACCAAACAGAAGAATGTTTCGGCAGGACACCATTTGTGCATCAAAAGCACTGGAGAGGTATATATGACAGCCTATTTTCTGCCACTGAAATACTAATTGCTTCATTTCAGTTCATCCTTAGGCGAGCAGAAGAAAAAGAAGTTTGATGGAATTAGATGGAATTCCTCTTGGGAAGAAAGATAACAGAGACTGACTGGACTTCAAGAACAGCACCTTTCTGATTCACAGCGAACAGAACACAAAAGATGAGTCTAGGGAACAATTGCTTTATTTTCTTAATTAAAATTTCTGAAAAGTTTAAGGACAACAGCAATGAACATTGTTAATGAGTTAGAGGTTAGATAGACCTGTATTTCCAGTGGTTTGTCATTTCAACAATGTTTTAAAATTGAATTTCTATAAAGTGGACACCCTTGACATACACAAAATGAAACCATTTCATTTTCATTTTGGAGCTAAACTGCAGGAAACATTTTTTCAGTAAACTGTTAAAAGCATATTATGGTCTGAAAGCCAAGATATTATTTGTGACCACATTAATTAATTACTTTTTAAACTGTAAAGCAATAATCTGCCAACATGGCTAGTTTCTATCACTGAGCTGGGATTTCTAGTTACGACAGAGATCAGTTTCTTAAACAGAATAAAATAAAATTGTCTCCATCCTGGAAATTCAGTCACGAATTTGAATAGGGCTTATGGCATTTGATCAGTTTCACAGCCTAATTGTACTGTATTCGTTTTTTAAATGATTCACAATTGTGAATATTAGAAATATTAATGCACAGAGTTCCTTAGGCTTTTATTTTTTAATTTTGTTGTCAACACAATCATAATGATTATGCATATGCTATTTTTTGTAGCTGTCACCTGCCATTCACTACCAGAAAAGATGCAAGGATGTACATGAAGAGGTGTGATGACCACGACGACAGTGCCGTGGCTCAGGACGAAATCACAAATTTTCACCTGCCTAACACCTTTGGAAGAAGAAATCAATAATACAGAAAAACCTCCAAACTATTTTTCTAATTGTATTATGTTAGCATACCCAGAGGGGTTGGGCTGCCAGTTGATCTTGGACCCCTAGAGGTTTTTTTTTCCTCCTAACTAAGGAGTTTTTGGTTCCTCTCCTCAGTTATCTTCTGGCTTTTACTCTTTCACATCATCTATCATCACCCAGCTATGTTAAGTGCCTCAGGTCAACCTTGTTATGAAAGATGTTATATAAAAATCAATTGAATTTAATTGTACTAGTTGTGAATGCTGTCATATTTTATTGCCATAATTTATATAAAAAATAATAAACATTATTGTGCAATTAGCTTTTTCAAGCTTTTGATTATCTATATAATTTCAATACAACTTCTAATTGTGATCATCATGAACAACGACTGCTTCTTGTTTTGGGATTAAAATAATTTTTT
>NW_028296875.1:82500-230000 GCF_055471065.1 Atractosteus spatula
ATGGCAGACATGATGCTGCGTTTAAAACCGGGGTTAAAGGACACTAAATGAAAGCTCTGTGTCTCTGCTTTCGTATGCATTTGGTTTTAAGCTTGTAGTTTGCACCGTTTTGGAGAAATTAACGAAAATATGTCATACGTTTGATCAATATTCTAAAATATTGGACTCATATTCTTATGATGGCAGACATGATGCTGCGTTTAAAACCGGGGTTAATGGGCTTTAAATGAAAGCTCTGGGTCTCTGCTTTCATATGCATTTGGTTTTAAGCTTGTAGTTTGCACCGTTTTGGAGAAATTAACGAAAATATGTCATTCGTTTGCTCAATTTTCCAAAATATTAAACACATTTTCATTTGATGGCAGACATGATGCTGCGTTTAAAACCGCGGTTAAAGGACATTAAATGAAAGCTCTGTGTCTCTGCTTTCATATGCATTGGGTTTTAAGCTTGTAGTATGTACCGTTTTGGAGAAATTAACGGAAATATGTCATCCGTTTGGTCAATATTCTAAAATATTGGACTCATATTCTTATGATGGTGACATGATGCTGCGTTTAAAACCGGGGTTAATGGACATTAAATGAAAGCTCTGGATCTCTGCTTTCTCATGCATTTGGTTTTAAGCTTGTAGTTTGCACCGTTTTGGAGAAATTAACGAAAATATGTCATTCGTTTGATCAATATTCTAAAATATTGGACTCATATTCTTATGATGGCAGACATGATGCTGCGTTTAAAACCGGGGTTAATGGGCTTTAAATGAAAGCTCTGGGTCTCTGCTTTCATATGCATTTGGTTTTAAGCTTGTAGTTTGCACCATTTTGGAGAAATTAACGAAAATATGTCATTCGTTTGGTCAATTTTCCAAAATATTAAACACATTTTTATTTGATGGCAGACATGATGCTGCGTTTAAAACCGCGGTTAAAGGACATTAAATGAAAGCTCTGTGTCTCTGCTTTCATATGCAATGGGTTTTAAGCTTGTAGTATGTACCGTTTTGGAGAAATTAACGGAAATATGTCATCCGTTTGGTCAACATTCTAAAATATTGGACTCATATTCTTATGATGGTGACATGATGCTGCGTTTAAAACCGGGGTTAATGGACATTAAATGAAAGCTCAGGATCTCTGCTTTCTCATGCATTTGGTTTTAAGCTTGTAGTTTGCACCGTTTTGGAGAAATTAACGAAAATATGTCATACGTTTGATCAATATTCTATAATATTGGACTCATATTCTTATGATGGCAGACATGATGCTGCGTTTAAAACCGGGGTTAATGGGCTTTAAATGAAAGCTCTGGGTCTCTGCTTTCATATGCATTTGGTTTTAAGCTTGTACTTTGCACCGTTTTGGAGAAATTAACGAAAATATGTCATTCGTTTGGTCAATTTTCCAAAATTTTAAACACATTTTCATTTGATGGCAGACATGATGCTGCGTTTAAAACCGCGGTTAAAGGACATTAAATGAAAGCTCTGTGTCTCTGCTTTCATATGCATTGGGTTTTAAGCTTGTAGTATGTACCGTTTTGGAGAAATTAACGGAAATATGTCATCCGTTTGGTCAATATTCTAAAATATTGGACTCATATTCTTATGATGGTGACATGATGCTGCGTTTAAAACCGGGGTTAATGGACATTAAATGAAAGCTCTGGATCTCTGCTTTCTCATGCATTTGGTTTTAAGCTTGTAGTTTGCACCGTTTTGGAGAAATTAACGAAAATATGTCATTCGTTTGATCAATATTCTAAAATATTGGACTCATATTCTTATGATGGCAGACATGATGCTGCGTTTAAAACCGGGGTTAATGGGCTTTAAATGAAAGCTCTGGGTCTCTGCTTTCATATGCATTTGGTTTTAAGCTTGTAGTTTGCACCATTTTGGAGAAATTAACGAAAATATGTCATTCGTTTGGTCAATTTTCCAAAATATTAAACACATTTTTATTTGATGGCAGACATGATGCTGCGTTTAAAACCGCGGTTAAAGGACATTAAATGAAAGCTCTGTGTCTCTGCTTTCATATGCAATGGGTTTTAAGCTTGTAGTATGTACCGTTTTGGAGAAATTAACGGAAATATGTCATCCGTTTGGTCAACATTCTAAAATATTGGACTCATATTCTTATGATGGTGACATGATGCTGCGTTTAAAACCGGGGTTAATGGACATTAAAAGAAAGCTCTGGGTCTCTGCTTTCACATGCATTTGGTTTTAAGCTTGTAGTTTGCACCGTTTTGGAGAAATTAACGAAAATATGTCATTCGTTTGGTCAATTTTCCAAAATATTAAACACATTTTTATTTGATGGCAGACATGATGCTGCGTTTAAAACCGGGGTTAAAGGACATTAAATGAAAGCTCTGTGTCTCTGCTTTCATATGCATTGGGTTTTAAGCTTGTAGTATGTACCGTTTTGGTGAAATTAACGGAATTATGTCATCCGTTTGGTCAACATTCTAAAATATTGGACTCATATTCTTATGATGGTGACATGATGCTGCGTTTAAAACCGGGGTTAATGGACATTAAATGAAAGCTCTGGGTCTCTGCTTTCTCATGCATTTGGTTTTAAGCTTGTAGATTGTACCGTTTTGGAGAAATTAACCGAAATATGTCATCCGTTTGATCAATATTCTAAAATATTGGACTCATATTCTTATGATGGCAGACATGATGCTGCGTTTAAAACCGGGGTTAATGGACATTAAATGAAAGCTCTGGGTCTCTGCTTTCATATGCATTTGGTTTTAAGCTTGTAGTTTTCACCGTTTTCGAGAAATTAACGAAAATATGTCATTCGTTTGGTCAATATTCCAAAATATTAAACACATGTTTATTTGATGACAGACATGATGCTGCGTTTAAAACCGGGGTTAAAGGACATTAAATGAAAGCTCTGGGTCTCTGCTTTCATATGAATTGGGTTTTAAGCTTGTAGTATGCACCGTTTTGGAGAAATTAACGGAAATATGTCATCCGTTTGGTCAATATTCTAAAATATTAGACTCATATTCTTATGATGGCAGACATGATGCTGCTTTTAAATCCGGGGTTAATGGACATTAAATGAAAGCTCTGGGTCTCTGCTTTCATATGCATTTGGTTTTAAGCTTGTAGTTTGCACCGTTTTGGAGAAATTAACGAAAATATGTCATACGTTTGTTCAATATTCTATAATATTGGACTCATATTCTTATGATGGCAGACATGATGCTGCGTTTAAAACCGGGGTTAATGGGCTTTAAATGAAAGCACTGGGTCTCTGCTTTCATATGCATTTGGTTTTAAGCTTGTACTTTGCACCGTTTTGGAGAAATTAACGAAAATATGTCATTCGTTTGGTCAATTTTCCAAAATTTTAAACACATTTTCATTTGATGGCAGACATGATGCTGCGTTTAAAACCGCGGTTAAAGGACATTAAATGAAAGCTCTGTGTCTCTGCTTTCATATGCAATGGGTTTTAAGCTTGTAGTATGTACCGTTTTGGAGAAATTAACGGAAATATGTCATCCGTTTGGTCAACATTCTAAAATATTGGACTCATATTCTTATGATGGTGACATGATGCTGCGTTTAAAACCGGGGTTAATGGACATTAAAAGAAAGCTCTGGGTCTCTGCTTTCACATGCATTTGGTTTTAAGCTTGTAGATTGCACCGTTTTGGAGAAATATATCATTCTAGATACTATTATTATTCTATTATTTTATATAATATGATCATAAGGAGAGTCTCAGACGCATTGTGGACGCCAATCGGGAGAGAGAGAGAGAGACATTTAGCGTGTATAACGCTCACATGTTTTATGTTCTATAACGTAACAGGAAATAAAATCGCAGACCACTACCTGGTGTCCCTGGATGTTCATTTGACACAATGCAGAGGAAGCCGTCCGCTACAAAGGCGCAACTCAAATTCTACCTGGCGTGCCTGGGCTTTTTCCTGCGCCTCTATTTGCAAGCAGGCCAGATGAACTTTCAGGCAAATCTCATTTTTTGACCCAGTGGAGACCGGAGAAAACGGTTCAAAGGCAGGTAATGTGGCTTTGACCTCTGCCCCCCCAATATTTTGTCATTTATTCAGCTCCCTCCTCTGCAACACCTTCAATTACTTCAATGGCTAAGTAGATGTTGTCATGTGTCAGCATCCTATAGTGTTTCTCTGCAGTACCATCTGAGTGGGCCAGATAATCTGCCGCGATGCTCTTCTGTGCATCTGTGAGCCTCTTTGTGGCCGTCTCAAATGCCCTCCTGGCAGCCTGGCTGGTGGTGAATGGGAGGTGGTATCTACAAAACAAACACATACTCACAATGTATGATTGTTTCCAAGCCACAGACAGTTTGATGCAGTCTTCTCATGCAGTCTTCGCAGGTTGTTGGAAGGATTATAAATTGGATCCCCCACAGAAGAAATAAGAAATTTTAAAAAATTCAGTCCCTGTTCCACAGATGCTATCAGTGGCAGTACAGCGTAGTTTAGTGAATGTGAAACATCTGAAAAACAGACAAAATGCAGTTATTGTAGTTTTCAACTATTGTTAAATGCTGAAGACAGATGTTGGCAATGAACTGGAGAGAGTATATCAACGTAACTTCGACTTACATGTTCCTTTTCTACACTCAGGTCAAAGCATGCCAGCAGCTGTGAGGAGGTTATGTGCTTTGTCACTGCTATTATCGCCAGTTTTTGGCCTCTTTGTGACACAAAATTTTTTCTCTGCATCCATTTCTGGACGTGAAATCACAAACAATTCAATAAATAATATCTGATTCAATACTACCACTGATTATTTACAGTAGCAACAGCAGCACCCAGTCAGTCTGACCCACTTGGCTGGGTGCTAAGCTTCTGTAGGACGAGGTGGCTGGGATCCCAATGAGCACTCACAAGTAGGGGATGGTGTGGAAGAGAGGTGCAAAAGATAAATGTAAAGGAGAGAAGGGGCTTACATATAGCATAAGGAGGTGTCATCAAGAATGATTACGATTTAGTGCTGCTTAGGCTGTTTGAACTTGATGTTTGCCATTCACTAACTCGTGTTCCATATGGAGTTACTGAAGAGAAGCTGGGGTGGAGATCAAATTCCACTCTCACACGTCTGCTGTCCAGTTCATTCAATCACCCTGACTGAATGCAGAGCTGAGAGCATCTTCTCCCTCACCACTCCCTCTAGTCCAGGATCACTGGTGCAGCTGGTCTCCCTGTAAAGGCCCTATGTAACGGGAGCGCCACCTAAATGACAGCGATGAGCTCTGACCAGCACTGTTATTCACTGTTATTCTCAGTTATTCACACTGTTATGATCCTGGGAGAAAGGAAGGTAAGTTAAGTAAGGCTGCTGGAAGAGGTGTTAGAGGGGCCAGCAGGGAGCGCTCATCCTGCAGTCTGTGTGGCTTAATGCCGCAGTATAGTGACAGAGAAACTGTACTCTAAAAAGGTGCTGTGTTTTGGACGAGACGTAAAACTGAGGTCCTGACTCTCTGTGGTGTTACCCCAGCATCCTGACTAAATTTCTCATTGGCCTTTACCAATCATGGCCTCCTAATAATCCCCATCTCTGAATTAGCTTCATCACACTGTTCTCCCCACTGACAGCTAGTGTGGTGAGTATTCTGGCACACTATGGCTGCCATCCCATTAAGTAATGAGTTTTACATTTGTTCTGTAAGTACTTTATCAGAGATGTTCTGAACAATAACACATTAAAAGCTAACTGTATAATATTCACATTTTAATGAAATATTGGTGTTATTTTAAATATTTCAAATAAACAGAGAATGTGGGAAACAGCCTCTAAACAATGAGAGATGAGTTAGGAAGTCTTAAAGTTTTAATCTTAGTCTTTAAAAGCAATAAATATCTTGTCAAAACAGATCATTAAGATCATTGGGACATATTTAGCTCTGCTTCCACTTTCCTTTATCAATATACTGACACTTACATCTTCCATGTAATTGATAATACTTCACAGTTTCAGAGTGTCGACTCTAATTCCTGGTCCTGAATCTTCAAAAAAATCATGCCCTGATGACCACAGGCCAGACCAACTGCTCTGAGCTCAAAGGCTATGAATGGCTTTGAGCGTTTGGTGCT
The DNA here is from genome assembly GCF_055471065.1 of Atractosteus spatula. Classification (NCBI taxonomy): domain Eukaryota; kingdom Metazoa; phylum Chordata; class Actinopteri; order Semionotiformes; family Lepisosteidae; genus Atractosteus; species Atractosteus spatula. The sequence goes on from NW_028296875.1 coordinate 88,615, forward strand.
TTAGCACCTCCAGCTGTGCTCATCTCTGCTGTTGGATCCTTACCAGTCTGCCTCTCGGTCCATCAGGTCTGCTGAGGACGCTGTTAACCTGGCTCTCCACTGGACACCCCAGCACTTGGAAGAACCATATTTCTGCTCATTGCTTTGTTTGGATTATAGATTGGCCTTCATCACCATGAACCCACATAAATTACTTGATAAGTTGATAGTAGTGTTTTTGGACTATATAAGCATATATGATGTTTAAATATGATTTCTTACCTTTTGTCAGCAATATTGATTCAGAAGCTGAACTCAAATGTTAATGATAGAAAATCCAGATCTTCTGTTTTTTTCTACCACTTAAATAGAGGAGAAATAGAAAATGCAGCCAACAGTAGAAATGCTGAAGAGCTCATCCAGTGATTTGTATCTCAAATGGAGTTGGTGTCTCTAGTGAGTAGAGAGATGTGGCTTATCAATAGAAATCCATTTGGCTGCTCCACCCCTGCAGTCTCCTCCCCTCTTCCAAGCCCAGCCTTTTATTCAATCTAACCAGATCATGTCACGGAAAATAATGGCTTTCATATTAGCACACATCACTAGAAAAGGAAAATATTGTATATTTCTCTTAAATACAATTTGTTTACAAGTGCTCTTATTGCCTGGTCCTGATGCCCTTTTATTGTGTGGTTCCCATATGGTTGCACAGTAAATACAGTAGGAGGAGTTTTACTCACTACTCTCAAAACACTTACAGAATAGAGACGTTCTGAATGACAAGACAAAACTATTCTTAATCCTACAAGAAAGAAAAGAACAATCTTAATGTTAAGCCTTTAATAAACTGTTTTCTTCCCAGTAGTAATTTGTAACACCAACCAACGCATCATCACAGGGATCAGTGCTGGAACCAATATTGTTCTCTCTCTACATGCTGCCGCAAGGTAGGATAATACGAAAACATAATATTAACTTTCATTCATATGCTGATGACACGCAAATATACATTTCGTTTATACCAAACGACAACTGTTCTATTATCACTTTAGCTAATTGCATTAATGAAGTAAAGACTTGGATGTGTGAATACTTTTTGTTACTCAACTCTGATAAAACTGAGGTTCTGTTGTTTGGAGGAAACAATACTGATAGGACTAACTTCAGCACTTAACTCATAGAATTTAAAGATTTGCCTCAAAAACTCAGCACGTAACGGGGGGGGAAGGAGAACAAAGTAATGTAGCCAATTCATAGAGGGGGATTATTAGGAGGCATGGGAAATTTGGCCAGGACACCGGGGTTGCACCCCTACTCTTTTCAAGAAACACCCTGGGATTTTAAATGACCACAGAGAGTCAGGACCTCGGTTTTACATCTCATCCAAAAGACAGCACTCATTTTTACAGTATAGTGTCCCCGTCACTAAACTGGGGCATTAGGACCCACATGGACCACAGGGTGAGCGCTGCCTGCTGGCCTCACTAACACCTCTTCCAGCAGCAACCTTAGTTTTTCCCAGGAGATCTCCCATCCAGGTACTGACCAGGCTCACACCTGCTTAGTTTTAGTAAGTTGCAGGGTGATATGGCTGCTGGCTAAAAGACTCAGCATGTAACCTAGGCATCATATTAGACACAAGGCTCTCATTTAACTCTCATGTTAAACCAGTTTCTAAAACATGCTTCTTACAGTTAAGAAGTATTGCAAAACTAAGGCAGTTTCTCTCCACTGAAGACACAGAGAAATTAATACATGCTCTTGTATACAGCAGGTTAGATTACTGCAATGCCCTACTATCAGGGAGCACCCACCACTCTTTCAACATCTTTCGGCGAATTGTGAATGCAGCAGCTAGAATTGTTTCTAGGAGCATAAAATATGACCATATAACCCCCATACTTAGCTCTCTTCATTGGCTTCCTGTCAGGTACACGGCGGACTTCAAAATCCTTCTACTTACTTACAAGGCTCTCACAGGTCAGGCACCTGTCTATTTAATGGAACTTATTAATGTTGACCATCCAAGTCGCCTGCTTAGATCACAGAATGCAGGTCTTCTTCATATTCCACAAATTAATAAAATAACAGTTGGGCAATAAAGCCTTTAGTTACAGGGCCCCTTGCTTATGGAACAGTCCACCTCCTCTCCCACCCCATATTCAGGATGCTGAGTCAATCTCAGTATTCAAATCCAGACTGAAGACCTATTACTTCAGCCTAGCCTACTCACACCTTAAGTTATACCCTGCTGCAACCATGGCTGCTGGTGCTGCTGTACATGCCATTGTGTGTCTCTATGTTTGCCCACCAGGTAGATACATCTGTTCTGACCAAACTATCCTATTCTCCTCCCCACATGTCGGGATGGTGTCAGGGCTGGGTACAGATGCAGCCATTCAAAGTTCGCGGTACAAACCCATACCGAGGGCAACTACGCGTGCGCCACCACACTGTACCGCAGTACATGATTGGCTGGGAAAAATGACCGACAGGGGCACTCGTGGTGCATTGGTCGGTAGAGGAAAGATTTAATCATTTAATCTCTTTACTGTGCACGTTTTAATCCGCTTAGTATTGAATATTCATAGGGAATTTTACAACTAAAGGGAAATTTTAGTAGCTGAGCATAAAAAGAAGAGGAGCATAACACATCTGAAGGTCATAAACGATATTAATTTAGGAACATAAACATATTATGCAAACTGTATATGGCTGGTCTTGGTAGTTTAAAGAAAAAATACACACCAGTATTCCATTTCTCCCTAAACATTTTAAGCATCAAAGTCTTACATGTGGTTATTTCGGAAACATTTTTACGTGCTCCTTGTGACCATTTTAGTGTACGTTTATATACTTTGTGAAAAGTGATTGTTTTAACCTTTTCTGCGAATACGCTCGTTATCCGAGTAGACAAAAGCATACTTTTAGAATTTGATTAATAGAAAATATAATATGGAATCTCGTATTTAAAGAAATTAATAACGATATAATTATATCCATGCACTGTAACACAAACAGTAGTATATGTGTACGGCTGTTCCAGTGCGACTGCGTCAGTGGTGTGATGGTTTAAGTGACTGACTTATAAGTGAGAGGTTGGGTGTTCAAATCTAGCTATTGCTATCAGTTTTCTTTTAACAAACATTTCTTTGAAAAACAAAAATAGCAATAGCAAAATTATGGACACGCTATTGAGTTTTTTTATATTTCTAAATATCACAGCATGTCCGTACTGTATGTACACAGCGGTACCGCAGGGTGTAGGGCGCAAATCCACGTGAGCCTGAAAGCCCTACATTAATATTGTACATTCGCCTGGCGCTGCGTGGTTTTTGCATCTCTCTCTCTCTCCCTCCCCCCCCCAGGAGTGCTGCCTGTGCCGATTTTCACTCCACTGTCTGAGTCTCTGTCTGCATTGTTTGTAAACAAACTGGTTTTACAGGTATTTTCAAAGTAGAACAGGACAAGTCTTCCAATGAAAGACACACACTCTACCTTTTCCCACAGACACAGGTTTTCTTAGAAAAACACATTCACAACGCGAAGCTGTGTCAGTCTTCTGTGTAAAAACGATCGGTTTGAACACCATGGGTGCTGTTTTTAAGACGCTGCTGAGTCAAGTATAGGAATTTTCCTGCTGTCAGCAGTATCGTGTATATAGTTGACCCGTACCTGAATGAAAACAGGACATAAAGAAAGGGTTCCAGAAATCAAACAAAGCTTCATTCCTCTGCTTACAGTCTGGGTAATTGGAGGCTACGCTGTTATGCTTCCTATGGTGATATACGGGTTTTTCACACAAAGCCGTATTGAGCAGTATTTCTCGCGTTGTGAACATGTGTACACAGCGGTCCCCCTTCATTTTGTTTGAAGGTTTTCTGTGTTTCCCTTCCGAAGATGTGAACAAAAGAATATTCGAGCGTGGTCAAAAAAATGGCTTAAAAACAACATAGTGAAGGCTGTGAAGACAGTCACAATGTACTTTGTACACACAGCAAGTGTTTTCGTAACTCTAGGAGGTTTAGTGAAAAAGCTACAGGCGTGCCAATATCATTTTTGAACTTTACCCCAGTGTGGGCACCACATTGTTATCTCAATATTGCTGTTTGATCTTTGATCTGAGCTTTAATAGAGAACTTCTCTATCTCTATTAATATAAGTATCGAGTGGTATTAAATAAATACAGCTTTTTAGTATAGATTACACTTTTCTAAAATGTATTTAAAAAATAAAAGCGATTACAATCTAATCTTTCCACGTTTGATCCCAAGATCTCCCCAAAAATAAATCTGAATGGGGATAAAGCTATGCTGAAAGTTTATTAAGATACTTAGAAGACAAAGATAACGATTTACGTTGCATTTGTCAGATTGTGAATCAATAAAGACATTTAATTAAACATGCATTTTTGATTGAAATCAAAATGGGGGTAACGGGGACTCTATCTCTCTTATTATCAACACTAGTCCAATTGTGGTTCTTTTGGTTTCACGGAGGGCTTCTCAGATAGTTGGGCATTCAGGTAAATTGCCAGGCGAAAGGATTAGTAAATATATTTTGTTAAAGCAAGTCAGTTTTTTGCGACACATAAAAGACATATTGTGGCATTATTATATAGGACGGACACAGTGACTCAGACACTCGTTGAATGAAAAAGGGCACTTTATTTTACGGTACAGCACCCAAACAAACGCAAACGCGTTTTCAATAAAACACTTTTATTCATTCATAATCTGACTCACATAACTCACATTCCTGAATGGCCCCCACCCCGCTTAACAGTTTTAAGAAGATTAAGGAAGGAATATGTCTGTAGATTGTATCTTATTTTTAGTTTTTGTTTTGTTTCACATTAATTTTATAAGGGAGAGTGTCATAGAGAAGACTCCCTTACCCCAATCTTGATTAAAATCGCAAACGTGTGTTTCATAAAATACTTTTATTTTTCACAATCTGGCAATGCCAGACAGAATTCACATTCACTGCACCCAAATGGCCTTGCAGATCAGAAAATCAAGGAAGAAAACAATTATCATGCCAGGTTTCTCAATGGAATAGATTTTATTATAAATATTTCTTTTAGCCTGTTCTTCAGGAAAACACCGCACACACGAAACAATCTTCAAGACTACCAGAACAGTAAAAAAGAAAGCAGTATGACGGATGAAAAGAAAAGTTTATTTTGACGTCTGTTCTGCAACTGATGAATACTACTGTGTGACTTTATTTCTTACATGGATTCTGTTATTTTGCCACAGGCTGTTGGTCTCTGCTCTCGGCCACTGGCCAGGGTGCCAACCTGTAGAAGCAGCACCTGTGTGGAGACTTTTCTGCAGCAGCGGGAGCAGTACGACTCATTACTGGGGAGGATTGGGAGGTTAGAGACACTCCTGAAGATGCAGAAGCCGGAGACAGTATGTTCCGGTAGTCAAGCGCTAGGGCAGCTGTCTCCGAAAAGACCTTAATCTCCTGATAAGTGCCTCTCCCTGCCGCGCAAGTTTTAGTGCCTGGTGGAAGGTGTTTCTCCACACAGCCCTTTGCCCCCCCCAGAGCACACACCGCCTCAGGATACTCCCAGCCTCTATGCTCACCATCGCCCAGGACTTGGCTGATGCTGTCCCCGCTGTCTGTCTCCCCTCAGGAAGCACCGTTTACACAGCGGAATTCACAGCTGCCAGTGCAACGTACAGTTCTCCCAGATATCCAGTTGTTGCCCATCAGTCAAGAGAAGGAGGGGGGGTTGTACTTGCAGCACATCGGCATAGATGGGAAAGCCAGAGCCGACTGCTACGCCGCCCTCGTGTTTCGAAATCTTGTGACTTTTGAAATTTACTGGGGGTGGACCACATCAGTACATTTCAATGGGTCCAGAAGCAAAAGTGCCTTGCCTTGCAATCTTGCAAACCATCAGTAGCATGGTGAATCGGAGATTCTCAATACTTACTTTGTGTGATTGGAAAAGAATATGTGATCGGATCAACGAAAATGCTTCGAAGAAGGAGGCATTCTTTTCCTCTAGTTTAACAGTCTGTCCAGAAACAAAACATTCCTGTTAAACAAGAGTGTGGCGTTACTTTTTGTCAATGAAAAAGTGTGTGTGTGTGTCTCTCTCTCTCTGCTGGCGCGCGGGCGCGGGGGGGTGCTGTACCAGCTGTACAGAAAAATAAAGTGCCCTTTTTCATTCAACGAGTGTCTGAGTCACTGTGTCCGTTCTATATAATAATGCCACAATATTATAAACGCCCCTTAGGCTGGGCAATCGAATTTTTTAATTAAAAAAAAAATAAAAAATGAGATGTAATGATGTTTTCCTGCTTAACTTAGAAATTGCATGACTTTAAAGGCAATAAAAACAGGTTTCGATAGTTAATAACCACTTTTTGTGCACGAAAAACAATTCAGGCACAGAAGGGTTAAAAAGAAAGTCAGACAGGCAGGGGGGAGGTGAGTTGTGAAACTGTTACCCGTCCTGGATGAAGCGGTTAGAAAATAGGTGAATTTACACCTGTGAAAAGCGTTCCAATTTTAATGCGATACGGAAGACATTATTCATAAAAAATGATCTTGTACGGTCTGTAAACTGAAAATGTATGAAGGAGACACGTTGCGTATCGCCTCTTTTTACACTTGGAAGAACATTCCAATGTTAATGCGACACTGAAGATATTATTAATAACCTTTTAAATCTGAAGGGAGATCTAAAGGGATCCACACGGTACAGGTTCCTGTTAGATATTCAGAGGGAAAGACGGTGACGTCACCACGCAGGCGAGCAGACACACCCTCTAATGTCAGGCGTATGCGTTAAATATTTTTAGATCTTTGAATTATCGTTATTGATTTCTTTAGCCTCATAGCATTGTCCAATAATACTCTTCTTGTGTATATTTTTTAGTTAAGCAGGATTTGAGCTACAGACCATAAAAAACAGGATTTACTTTTTTCACATATTGATGATATCAGTAGCAGTTTGAAACTATTCGTTGTTAATAATAAATGACTTAGATTTTAACATGTTGTGATATTTAGAAATATAAAAAAGTCAAAAGAGTGCACATAATATTTGCTATTTTAGTTTTTCAAAGAAATGTTTATTAAAAGAAAACTCATGGCAATAGCCGGATTTAAGCACCTGACCTATTACTTGAAAGCCAGTCACTTAAGCTATCACACTACAGACACAGTGATATGGCAAGTACTGAAACAGCCATATGCATATCAATAGAAAGTCTTATACTACTGTTTGCGCTACAGTACATGAATATAATTATATCGTTATAATTTCTTTAGATATGCGATTCCATATTATATTCCCTATTAATCAAATTCTAAAAGTATGCTTTTGTTTACTCCGGTATCGAGCATATTCACAGAAAAGCTTAAAACTATCACTTTTCTCACAAAGTACTGTACAGTATATAAACGTACAGTAACATGGTCGGAAGCAGCACGTAAAAACGTTTCCGAAATAACCACATGTGAGACTTTGACGCTTAAAATGTTTAGGGAGAAATGAAAGACTGGTGTGTATTTTTTCTTTAAACTACCAAGACCAGCCATATACAGTACAGTTTACATACAGTAATATGTTTATGTTCCTAAATTAATATCGTTTATGAATTTCAGATGTGTTATGCTCCTCTTCTTTTTATGCTCAGCTACTAAAATTTCCCTTTAGTTGTAAAATTCCCTATGAATATTCAATACTAAGTGGATTAAAACGTGCACAGTAAAGACATTAAATGATTAAATCTTTCCATGACCGACCAACGCACCACGAGTGCCCCTGTCAGTCATTTTGGCCAGCCAATCACATACCCCGGTATGATGTAGAGAGTCGCACTTTGAATGGCTAATGCGCATCTGTACAACCTACAGAGTCAAGGAGAGACAAGAAATGTTTAGTGAAGGTGTCTGTCTGTATGTCTATATGTATGTTAAAGTCACCTAATATTATAACTTTGTCTAAGTTAATAACTAAATCAGAGAGCAGTTCACCAAATTTGGCAAGAAACAATGCATATGGTCCTGGGGGTCTGACAATTAAAATAATGCATGTAGATAATTCAGGTGCTATTTTAAGGAGCATTGCTGAAAGTCATTAATAGTTTTTAATTCAATTCTCAGGGACTCACTGAAGATGGCTGCTAGGCCACCTCCACACCCTGAGCAACAAGCTGTTTGTAAAAAAGTATAGTCATTAGGTGAGGCTTCAACTAAAGGAATAGTGTCAGTGGGCCTAAGCCAGGTTTCTGTTAGTAGGCACAGGTCAGAGTTGGTGTCAAGCACCATAATCATTAACCAGAACTGATTTGTTGCCTAGTGAGCGATATAATTATATTCATATACGTAGCTCAAATTATCACAGTAGTACACTTTCATTGGAAATGTCTGCATCAATTTCACAGTTATTGTGTCTGTGGCATAATGTGTTAGGCATGTGACTTTCTATTGCTGAGGTTGGGGCTTCAAATCCAGCTGTCACTATGTGCTTTCTTTTAACAAATAAACACTTCTTTGAAAAACTATAATAGCAAATGGATACTAATTGCGTATCTAAAGAAATTAATAACAACATAATTATATTTATATACTGTAGCTCAAATCCTGCTAAACTAAAAATTAGACACAAGAAGAGTATTATTGGACAATGTTGTGAGGCTCTGGCGGAACTTCTCTGTAAACTGAAAAGTTATAGAGGAGACATGTTGTGTATCACCTCTTTTTACACTTGCAAAAAAGAACATTCCAATGTTAATGCGACACAGAAGATTAATAATAATACAGCACTTTCAGGCTCATGTGGGTATGCACCCTACACCACTGGTGGATCAAACCCAGGCTTCCAGCATCATTCAACAAGGAAACAGCCAGTTGAGCTACAGCTATTCACGGGGAAGGTAGTGACGTCACCATGCTGGCAAGCTGGCTTGCACAATACCTGTAATGCCGGCTGTCACCATGAGATTTCTCTTAACAAATAAAAATGTATTTGAAAAACTAAAATAGCAAATATTATGGACACTATATTGACATTTTTTATATTTCAAAATATCACAACATGTTCGAAGCTAAGTGATTTATTAATAACAACGAATAATTTCAATTTGCAACTGTACTGCCACTACTGTCGTTATTACTGATAATAAATATTATTGACACTATATTGAATTTGTTGGTATTTAACAAAACATTCAAAATTAAGTGATTAACATTTTCCATTAATACTTGCGCTCGTTATCGTAGTAAAAGAAACGCATACTTTTTAGAATTTAATTATTAGGGAATATAATATGGAATTGCCATCTAAAGAAATTAATTATGATATTAATTTAAGGATCTAAATATATGTATTTATATACATTACTGTAATCCACTTTCTTTGTAAACATGTTTTATTTTTAATTTGACTCATTCACGCATGATGAATTTTGAGGGAGTGATAGATGGAGACAAGATGGAGGTTTCTTGTCAAAACTACATTCCGCAGAATTCAATGGGAAATATGTTTTGTACCACCCTCAGTCACCTGACCATCTGATGCACTGCATCAGAGAGAATCGGTATAGCCTGTGGGAAATTCATTTTTCCTGCATCAAAGTTTAACTCGTTCAGAGCGCCCTACATTACAAACTCCAAGCCTTTCATTTTGAGCTGAAGACCCTCACACCTGACGAAGGCTTCATAGCCGAAACGTTGTTTTCTCTCTTCTCTTTTCAGCATGGAATAAACCTATTACTTGTTCCTTTGCAGACTATGTAGGCTGACGTAGCCACCCACCTGAAGTAGTTAGTGTTGTACAGTGATATAGATGTGGGTAATATCATTCCCATTAAACAATGTGCTTATCGTGCAAAACCGCGAAACTAAAAATTAGACACAAGAAGAGTATTATTGGACAATGTTGTGAGGCTCTGGAAGAATTTCTCTATAAACTGAAGAGTTACAGAGGAGACACGTATCGCCTCTTTTTACACTTGTAAAAAAGAACATGCCACTCAGTGGGAGGTGCACTGTTACCTCAATCACCTGCTAATTTGTTTCACACCACGGAAAGACAGGAGAATGTGACTGTATTGTATCTGTATGAAATGTGTGTTGCGTTTACAAAATGAAAGTGTTTACAATGTTTAATTAAAAAGTTAAAAAACATACAGCTTACACAAAGATTCTAAGATGATCACAAGGAAGTGTATTGCATGTCTAATGGTGCCATATTGAAAAAAAATCATTGGGTTTCACAATCAAAGCAAGGCTTGGAAAGGTCCTGCCTAGTTTGGAAAACTCTTAGTTGCAGCATTGTGGGTGTTGTGGTTTAAATGCTATTGGCTCGTGAACAGCATCCCCCCCTATCCCAGTGCATAGTGGCACATTAAATAAAACAACGAAAAAAAGAGATTCACAACGCAAAGCTGTGTCAGTCTTCGGTGTAAACAATCAGTTTTTAAAAAGCTGTTGAGTAAAGAATAGAAATTGTCCTGCTGTCAGCAGTATTGTGTATATAGTTGACCCGTACCTGAATGAAAACAGGACATAAAGAAAGGGTTCCAGAAATCAAACAAAGCTTTATTCCCATGCTTACAGTCTGGGTAATTGGAGACTATGCTATGCTGCTTCCTATGGTCATATATGGGTTTTTCGCATGAAACTCTTGAGTGGTATTTCTCGCGTTGTGAACGTATGTATACAGCGGTCCCCCAGTGATCCAGATGGTGCGTAATTGCGCATCAATCAAAACCCTGAGTGTCAGAAAAAAACTTATTAGCTCACTGATACATTTATGTAGAGGTTGTGAAAATTTTCACAAGTTGTGCTCTTTAAAATGCATTTGGTTTGAAGGCTTTCTGTTACACTTGCGAGATATGGACATAAGAATATTTATGTGTGGTCAAAAAAATGGCATAAAAATGACAGTGAAGGCTGTGAAAACATTTGTCAGTCTGTCCGTGGGGAAAGGGGGACTGTCTTTCATTGGAAGGTTCGCCTATTCGTACATGAGAATAAAGGGGGGAAGGAAAAGTGCCCATGGTCATTTTTTTCACTGACAGACAAAGTTGTGTTGTTGCTTAACAGCCGTTCAACTGGTTTAATTCAAAACACTTTATTCAGTGGGGCAATTTAACAGACGCCTCAAGCCTTAAAATGAAATCGTATATACTGTAGTTAGAATCGAAAATAACAAAGTGGTATTAAAAAAACCACTGAAACAATAATAATGTGTTTGGTCATTATTAACAGTATTAATTTAATAATAATAATTTCAAGCTTCTTGTAACTTTTAATAATAAGTAATTTTTTTCTTCGGTTTTCAACCGCGGTAAAGTTAGCTTGAAGTTCGAAAACGATTTTGGCACGCCTGTAGTGTTTTCACGAGACCTTCTAGAGTTTCGAGAACACTTGCTTTATGTTTAAAGTACAATGGGAATGTTTTCACAGCCTCCACTTTGTCGTTTTTACGCCTTTTTTTGACAGGTGCATAAGCTATTAGTAGTAATAATTAGTATTAAAATTTGCACTGTGATAAATTGTTACACTTCCACTTCTTGTAAAAACATTAATTTGCAAGACTGTGTTCAAACATACGTTAAATGTGACTATAAAAATACAGGGATCACTCTTTTTCTGTCTCTCCCTACTCTCTCTCACCCACTGCGATTCGGAAACAGAATGGTTAGAAAATGGGAACAGGTGAGGTAGGAAGATGGAAGGGGGAGGGGGTAGGCGTCTTCCCACCTCTATGACTAAAGAAAGTATCAAAGAGATACAATTTTCAAAGAGTATCAAATTTCTCTTCAAAGAGAAATGGCTTGAGCAACATACAGAGCCGAAAAAGCTTGGTGCGGTCTTCTCTGCTTTAAAGGTGCACTCCTTGTGGGCAAATTTTCGAACATTTGCCCACCAGCTAACACACAGAAGCAAACAGAATACAAAATGTACTTGCAAGAATAGCGATTACAAACATTAAAAAAACATACTTGCTTTATACTGTTATACTGTACAGTGTATTAAAACACTCTATGGTCACTACACTGTGAGTAATGCTGCCCACTAAACCTCTTTCCCACGATTTCACAAAGGGCAAGGTCACGCAGCTGATTCACAGCTGGATACAATTTGATCTTGCAAAAATTCAGATATTTGCCAACATATTTACTAAAACTATCCATCTCAGTATTTATGAATAATTAAAATATTTATGATGAAGGTGGAAGGTTGTGTACTTTTGTCCAACTGAGCAATCTTGCTTTTATAAAATATACCGACTTTTTCATGTTTAATGTTTAACATTAATACAGTAATACAGTTTAAAATGATTGAAAGTCTAAACAGTATACAACTTGAATTCTTATCTCTATTTATATAATTATCAAATGGTATTAAATGAATACAACTTTTTTGTATAGATGACACTTTTCTAAAATTTACTTAAAAAATAAAATGATTACAATCTAATCTTTCCATGTGTGATCCCATTAGGAAGTACAATACGCTCCTGCTTTGTTTATCGATGGTATAAAAAATAAATCTAAATGGTGAGAAAGCTATGCTATGCTTCCCTTAAAGTTAATTAAGGGACTTAGAAGACAAAGATAACGATTTACATTGCATTGTCAGATTGTGAATCAATAAAGGCATTTAATTAAACATGCGTTTGCGAATTTAATCAAAATGGGGGTAATGGGGACTCTCTATAATTTCTCTATTATTATCAAAACCCTGTATGTTCCTTGGACATACACTGCTGTCAATATTGTAGCAATAGAGAAAATGAAATGCTTGGAGTTTGTGATGTAGGGATCTCTATATTTATGTCTTTATTTAGTGGTTTCATTAGTGACAAACGCTAAACTTTCAGCTTCTATAACGCGTACGCCACATGGCCGACGTTACAGGTATTGTGCGAGCCAGCTTGCCAGCACGGTGACGTCACTGCCTTTCATGTGAATAGGAAGGAACAGAGCTGGCAGGGTCCTCGGTGTAGGGCACGTACCCACGTGAGCCCAAAAGCTCTATATTATTAATAATATCTTCCATGTCGCATTAACATTGGAATTTTCTTTTTTACAATTGTATAAAGAGGTGATACTCAACGTGTCTCCTCTATAACTCTTCAGTTTACATTCCGCCAGAGCCTCACAACATTGTCCAATAATACTCTTCTTGTGTCTAATTTTTAGTTAAACTGGATTTGAGCTACAGTATTTAAATATAATTATGTTGTTATTAATTTCTTTAGATACGCGATTAGTGTCCATAATATTTGCTATTTTATTTTTTCAAAGAAATGTTTATTTGTTAAAAGAAAACACATGGCAATAGCCGGATTTGAAGCCCCGACATCAGCTATGCGAAGAACATGCTTAACACATTATGCCACAGACATAAACACATAAGATAGAGTGAAACTGATGCAGACATTTCCAAAGAAAGTGTACTACTGTGATAATTTGAGCGACAGTATATGAATATAATTATATCGTTATTAATTTCTTTAGATACGCGATTACATATTATATTCCCTATTAATCAAGTTATAAAACGTATGCTTTTGTTTACTGCGATAACGAGCATATTCGCAGAAAAGGTGAAAACATTATAACTTTTATGAAGTATATAAACTTAATTTAGTCAGAAGGAGCACTTAAAAACGTTTCCAAAATAACCACATGTAACCGAATTAAATACTTTGATGCTTAAAGTGTTTAAGAAGAAAATGAAATACTTCGTATTTTTTATTTAAACTACCAATACCAGCCATATACAGTTTACATAATATGTTAGTGTTCCTAAATTAATATCATTTATGACCTTCAGACACGTTATGCTCCACTTCTTTTTATGCTCAGCTGCTAAAATTTCCCTTTAGTTGTCAAATTCCATATACATATTCAATACTAAGCCGATTAAAACATGCACAGTAATGAGATTAAATTATTAAATCGTTTCACTAACAACCAATGCACTACGAGTGCCCCGTTCAATCAATTTTGGCCAGCCAAATCATGTACCGTGGTACACCGCGGTGCACTGTGGGTAAATATGTGCAGTAAAGGGTTGTACCGTGCATTTTGAATGGCGGCATCTGTATATAAATATGCTCCTGTGATTTATTGGTACATGCCCAGGGCAATAATCAGGATCAGGATTTAACTCCAGATGGACCAGAGATAGTGTTGTGAAGTACAGAAACCCCAAGCGTTGACCTACTGCACTGTATCTCCTTCAAAAACCAACATACACAGGTGTGCAGTGGCATAGAACTGCTTAAAGGTTTCGGAGAAGGAGCGCTGTCCCCGTTGACAGAAACCTGTGCTTGCTGCCCAAAATTATCGTATTTTACTAGAGCTTACATTTTTGCTCTGGATCTGTAGTCGGACAGACAGGTATTTTAAGAAATGACAAATTTTGGATCATTTCAAATGAGCAGGAAAACTGTATTTAGTGAAGTGTTTGCAGTGATCCTGTGGCTCTGCCCTCAATACTATGTGATTGATATATTTTATGTCATGTGTGGTTATTTGTCCCAAGTATTAATCACAGGCAATGTCAACAGGACAGAGTTCCACACTCCAGAGTGCTTCAGAGTTCCATACTGCCTAAACATAAGCAGCTCTTGCATAGTAGATTATATCATAGCACAAAGGTAACAGCAAAACCGCACTACAGCATAACTGTTTTGCTTTTTCATTTAGAAAATAATACTGTATTTTTTCAAATTCAATGCATTTCAATTCCTTTTACCTTTTCTCAGTTCTGCGTTTCCTAACTTGTAAGGTCAATATGTCCACCTTGTGGTCATTGTTTAGTAATGTCTTATTTTGAGGGAACATTTTTATTTCAATTCTCAAATGGTGATTTTATTTTTATTGATTCGAATTGTGTATTCAGCAGTGCTAGATTTTTTTAAAATTGAAGGCCACTACTATACGTAATGTGATTTTATATAAAAAATAAAATGAAATGAAAGGAATGCATTTTTATGAGGAAAACAATGTTGATATTCCTGTGATAATCTTCCTTAGATCTTGTATTGCATCATTAGGACACTTTGTGGGCTTGAACTACAAAGATTTTCCTGTTCTATGGTACGAGATAAATAAAAACAAAAGCATTTATTTTAATTAGATTTGTTTTTTAAAACATGTGCAATAATTTATTTAATTAACATAAGTGAAATAAAAACATTTTAAAATCTTATTTTTTGTATATTTAGTCCCTCATGCACAATGCAATGATAATTTGTGCAACATGCACAGGTGTGTCTCAAAGGGCACAGTGCTCCATACTCCAGAGTGCTCCAGAGTGCTTCATAAGCAGCTCTAGCATAATAGAGCACAGAATAGTACAAAGGTAACAGCGAAACCGCACTACAGCATAATTGTTTTGCTTTTTCCTTTAGAAATAAAAATAGGTATTTTTTTAAAATTCAATGCATTTCTATTCCTTTTACCTTATTGCAGCTTTGCCATTCTTAATGTGGGTGGACAATATCTCCACTTTGTGGTCATTGTTGGTAATTTGAGGGTAGTTTTTTATTTCAATTCTCTATGAGGTGATTTTAATGTTATAGATTTGAATTCTACATTCAGCAGTGCACGATTTTTTTTCAGGTTCAATGGAACTATCATAGTAATGTACATTTCTTTAAAAAATGAAATGAAATGAAAGGAATACATTTTTATGAGGAAAACAATACTGACATTCCCATAATAGTCTTCCTTAGTTCATGTATTGTATTAGAACACTTTGTGGGCTTGAGCTACAGCGATTTTTCTGTTCTGTGATATAAGATAAATAAAAACAAAATAATTTATTTTAATTAGTTTGGTTTTATAAACAACACTTAAGATCTGATTTCATTAACATACAGTATGTGAAAAACATTACAAAATGCAATGAACAAAGTATTGCTTACAGGCCTCTAAGACAGAGCACTATGCTTTTTGACACATACCTGTGCTTGTTGCAAAAATTACAGTATTTTACTATAGCTTACATTTTGCCTGCAGATCTGCAGTCTGGCCAACAGGTGTTTTAAGAAATGACAAAATCTGGATCATGTCAAAGGAGCAGGAAATGTGCATTCAGTGAAGTGTTGGCAGTTGTCCTGTATCTACAGCTTCAACACAGTGATATTTATATATAAGCTCCTGTGATTTATTGGTACATGCCCAGGGCAGTAATAAAGATCAGGATTTAGCTTCAGACGGGCCAGAGATAGTGTTGTGAAGTACAGCAACCCACAGGATCACAAGGGTAGACCCACTGCACTGTTTCTCCTTCAGAAACCATATACAGGTGTATAGTGATAACATTGTAGCAGTAGTGACATTGATTTAGAGCCTGCATTAATGGAATGTTGGTATGATATGTACTGAAGGCATTAAGAGCTGGGGTCTTTTATCTTACAGATTGTGTTTGAGGCTTGCCGGTGAAGAAAGATGTGAAGACGGGGGTTTAAATGAAATCCTTTCTGTATGAGGTTTAGATTTCTAAACAACAAGCTGGAGTTTATGGCAGGAAAGGGGGTTAACTGATAAGGATTCCAGATGCAAGCCAGGAACCCCCTGGGGATGTAATCTTAAACTGACCATTTGGCCAGGGTCTCTTAACTGGCCAAATACCATGACCCCCCTCTTTACTATAAGACCGAGTGACGTCAGAAGCGGAAAGAAAATACTATATAAACTAAAAGTTTGTACCAGCACATTGAACAATACTTCGGTTTTGTTGTTTCTTGCGGGAAACAAGACTTCGGCTTTATTGTTCCTTGCATGCAATAAACTCATCTGTTTAACTTCATCTCGGGATCCAGAACCTTATTCTTTCTGTTACAACAATTTTTGCGTAGTCGGCGGATGCTCCAGAAGGCGCAGAACTTCCCATCGGCAGGAGAGACGGTCAGCACGCACATTACTAAGAGGTCAGGACTCCTCTTTTATTTAAAAGTCCTGACTCTTTCTGACCGATTGGGAAATCTCTGCTCCCTGCGAGAATCGCCCAAGATGACATAGTCAACGTGATTTCCTAGATACCTCTGGTCCGGGGAAGACACCGGTGTATGTAATGGGTGGTTTGCTGTAAGCCCAGAATTTCGTCTGGCAGGCGGTGATTCGGTATTGTGTACAGGCGGTTGAAACTGGTGTCGGGTGTATGCCTTAATTGCACATATGAAACTGGTGTCGGGTGTATGCCTTAATTGCACTTACAGTATAAAACTGGTGTTGGGTGTATGCCTTAATTGCATGTGGTTTTTGAACGGGTTTGGACCTTTACCGTGAGGCTCAGGATTGGTGTGGGCCTTAATTGTGCCCGGGGTTCTGAAACTGAGTGGTGCCTTAAAGTAGGCACGTAATCCAGGACTGGTGTGGGCCTTAATTGCGCCCGGAGTTCTGAGGCCTGAGTGGTGCTTTGAATGCATGTATAATTCAGGATTGGGTCCTGAGAGTAGCTACGCTTTGATCGTGCACGGATAGGCGTGGTGTGGTTTTGTTTTGTTTTAAAGGGAACAGGAAAGACGTAGATGATACATGTATGTTTTTTGTGTTTTCCTCCGTTTAAAGGGAGCAGCAGAGACGTAGATATAGATGTATGTTTCTGGTGTGTTTCTTGTTTGTGAACATATACACACGCACGATACTTACATAAACACACCTCATAATAAAAGAGCAAAGCACTAAGTAGCAGGATTTAAAGGACGTTGAGATCCGAGAATAGCCCTGATTAAGCTCAGTGCTTAAGTCCACCCCGGGGCAAAAGCAGCGATGCTGGCATTCTGGGGATGGTGAATTACTGATCAAGGAAGGGGGTTTTCAAGGTCTCGTTCCTTGCCTGTGAACAGTGTGGTGTAAGTCCTCTCTAAAGGCTCTGAGAGGCATTTAGATCTGGAGGTAACAGACGCCCTTAGCTGAATGAGTGCAGTAATGCACGGGATTTTCAAGTAAAAGCATTCCCCTACTGTATGAGCTGTTACCTCACACACGACAAAGTAAACTCTTAAAGAAACCGAACATGTGTGCTAATTGGGTGTTTGAGAAAGTGGTGGAAATGTCTGATTATATATCGGAAGAGTGTAAGTTGACGGAAAGAGAAGAAAAATATAGGAAGAAGCTGAGTTTGTCAGAAGGAGTTTGGGGCGAAGATGCCTGTAAGAAAGTGTATGAGTATTGGTATAAGCACAAAGTTTTAGCTGGAGCCCTGGTGCTCGGCCGACACCTTCGGTGGCAGATTAGCATGAAGGAGAAATCAGAATGGGATAAAAAAGAAAAGGAGTTTACAGAAAAAATAAAAGCGTTAAATGAAAGAAAAGATAATTTATTCGCCGCAAAAGAGGAGCTAGAGCAGAAGCTAAAAGAGGCAGTGCAGGAGAATCAGAAACTAAAGGAAAAATTGGCTCCTGGTCGCGCTGTTAATGTGTTACAACCGTCAACTAAATTATATCCTGCTCTCCCACAGGGGAACAGACAGGCAGGAAACGAAAATAATTGGGATCAATTCCCACAGTGGCCATATGGAGACTCCCTCTTAAAGGGAGGGCGCCCGCAGATCTGTACTCTCACCTGAAGTGGGAAAGGACTTGATGTTGCGGGGGCTGGCGCTCCTGATGACAGCGCTACTCTAACTCCGTCTCGCACCCCATCTAGGGGGTCCGCACTCGCACCTACCTTCCCTGATTCACCCATACGATCAAATCCAAAATCGGAAGATATTGACCAGTGGGCTAGAGAAGTACCGCACCCAAAATTAGGAATTCAGCGAACCTGGAGTGCGTTTCAGGAATTAAAAGATACTTATGGTATCACTCCCCTCACTGCCACTATGATCCTCAGAAGGACAGGGCAAAAGCGTGTCGGAGAACTTAGACAATTGTGTAAGATAACGGGCGGGGAGGGCAACGGGAATGGGTTTGGCGATGGCTTAAACAAAATTACCCACCAAAGACAGATTGGAAAAAGATATCTGCGTGTTTACAGAAAGAAAGCGAGGATGTGGCTGACTTCACTGATCGCTTTGTCACAGTCTGGATGGTATGTTCAGGACTTAGTGACGAAGATGATGTGAATAGCGACACCTCTGCTGTAATTAAACAAATTTATTTGAGCGGCCTAAAGCCTGATTTAGCCAAAGCCCTTCAGCTGAAAGAGCCCGAAATAGGGCAAAAATACAAGTAAGCAGTTCGAGGAAATAGTTCGAATGGCACGTCAAATTGAAAGGAATATGTATGCTAAATTACGGGCAATACAAACAGGGTGGACACCCCCCACGCAGAAGGGAGGAGCTGGATCCGACACCCGATTTAGTCCAAAAGGGGAAATTCATGCAGGTCGGTGCCATTTTTGTAAAGATTTTGGGCATTTTCAAAAAAATTGCAGAAAGAGATTGGCCATTGAAGGCAGGGGTGGAAAATATCGCGACCCCCCATTCAATCCCTCGAATCGAGAGGGACAAAGAACTCTGTTTTCGCAAGTACAGGATCTGAGTGAAGCAGACAAACTCGCTATCAGGGATCTTTTAAACTAGGACTCCCCCTAGTGGCCTCCCTACGCCTATCTCAGGAGCTAGGTGAAAAGGAACTCAAATTACAATGTACAATTAATGGGACTCAAATGTCACTTTTATGGGACACTGGGGCTCAGTTGTCTTGTTTATCTGAACAGTCAGCCAAACGGTGTGGTGTCATATTCACAGGGAGGGAGCTGGAGGCCACTGGTGTAGGGGGCAATCAAATAACACTCAGAGAAACTAAAAAACTCAAGATTAGACTAGGAAATGGGGAGGTAACATTTAATGCTGTCATGTGGGTAGGACCTACCCCAGATCTTTTGGGATGGGATGCTCTGCAATACCTACAAGGAATTACATTAACCGTACATGAGGAGAGGGTGGAGGTAAACATCTGGTCCCTCCAAAAAGACGAACTAAAAGGTCATTCAATTTGGACTACGGATAAGGACGAATGCGGGCTTCTGGATATGGAACCCGCCACATTTACTGGGAATTCCCCGCCATACACAAAACCATATAAAATCAACAGAGAGGCGGAGGAAGGGGTTCGACCAGTAATACAAAAACTATTGACTCAAGACATTGTCTGAAAAACACATAGTACAAGCAACAGTCCAATATGGCCCGTTAAGAAAGCCAGCGGAGCATGGCGATTCACAGTTGATTACTCAAAAGCTAATCAACACATCAACCGTCTCACCCCCTTGGTAGCAGATCCCTCTGCTATTTTTCAACTGCTGACACCAGAGTTGACATGGCTAATGGGTTCTGGTCTGTTCCTCTACATCCAGAGGTACAAGATTGGTTCGCTTTTGTTGTAGACGGGGAACAATATACTTGGACCAGGTTACCACAGGGGTTTCATAACAGCCCCACCGTGTATCACATGGCACTTCGGAGGCATCTCCGGGAGTTGCCTCCAGTGTCCTCCGTCGCTATCCAATATGTGGATGATATTTTAATTGCGTCTCCCAACGAGGAAACCCACAGGAAGGACCTCCAAATTATTCTCAACCATTTGGTTAAAAAAGGGCACAAGGCTAGTTCTAGCAAAGCACAGTTATGCCTAGACACCGTAATTTACTTGGGACAGAAGATTAGTCAGGGAAAGAGGGAATTGACAGAAGATTGGGCCCAGGCAATCCGAACACACCCTAGTCCCAACATGGTGAGAGAGCTTCGATCATTTCTGGGTCTGTGCAATTTCAATAGAAATTGGGTTGATGCTTTTTCCGAAAGGGCCAAACCACTTACAGACCTATTAAAGGGGGGAGGGAGGTCCCTTGATCCTATTGCTTGGAGCCCTGAAGCTGAACACGCTTTTAATGATTTAAAACAAGCTCTGTTACAGGCTCCTGCATTGGGGTTTCCTCAGACAGATCAACCGTTCTACCTCTACGTAAGTGAAAAGAATGGATTTTGGACAGCTGTACTAACACAGGAACATGGGGGTAGGTACTGCCCGGTAGGGTATTACTCTGGATCCTTGGACGAGGTAGCAAGGGGCTGGGGACCATGTCTATGTGCCGTTCAGGCCGTCTGTCTAGCGGTGGAGGCAGTTAATAACATAGTGCTAGATCAGCAACTGATTGTTCGATGCCCACATGCAGTACACACCCTCATGTCCCTGAATCGGGTCAGTCAGGTTAATGCAATATGATGGAGCAAGTGGCAGGTCTTGTTAGAGGCTCCAAATATTGCTTTTGAATGTGAAGGAGCTCTAAATCCAGCCACATTGTTCCCTGACCCCTCAGAAGCCTATCTGTTAGAACACAGCTGTGGTGTTTTGGCAATGGGAGAAGATGAGGAGATCAAAATAGCCGAGCAACCACTAAGGAATGAAGACCTCATCCTCTTCACTGATGGAACCTCATTCATAAATTCCAGTGGG
Organism: Atractosteus spatula; assembly: GCF_055471065.1. Taxonomy (NCBI): domain Eukaryota; kingdom Metazoa; phylum Chordata; class Actinopteri; order Semionotiformes; family Lepisosteidae; genus Atractosteus; species Atractosteus spatula. Next base: position 109,994 of record NW_028296875.1, read on the forward strand.
GAAAGGAAAGCGGGTTGGGCTGTGACTACAGAACATGATATCCAATGTGGGGGAAGATTTGAGATACCCACGTCAGCTCAGTGAGCTGAACTCAAAGCTTTGGTGGAAGCCTGTAAATTGGCAAAAGGCAAGACCACCATGATATACACGGACTCACAATATGCGTTTGGAGTATGCCATGACTTTGGAAGGTTATGGAGTAATAGAGATTTTTTTACCTCTGCTGGCACTCCGGTAAAGAACACTGATTTGGTGTCTGAGCTGCTTGCGGCTCTCCAACTCCCAAAGCAGGTAGCTGTGGTCAAATGTAAGGGCCACAGCAGAGAGAACACTCCAGAAGCCAGGGGCAATTAGTTGGCAGACTGGACTGCACGTCAAGCTGCCCTCAGGCAATGGAGGGAGTGGTCTATAGAAAGACCTCTTCAGATTGTTTCAGTTTGCACAGTGAACATACACGCACTCCGTACGGAACAGCTCAGCGAGCTCCAGGCCCAGGCCCCAAGGACTGAGAAATGGACCTGGATGGAACGCAATGTGGACCTGGAGGTGCCAGCGAACAGGCAGACCCGCCTGCCCCAAGCAGCTATTGCCCTACCTGGCACAACAAATACACTCCACAGGGCACCCAGGAGTTAGCCAAATGACTCGACGCTTTGTTCAGAGCTGGGTTGGGACAGGCTTCACACCCTTCGCGGCTGACGTGGTACAACGCTGTGGAGAGTGCCAAAAAGCCTCTGGGGCGCCGCCGGTTCGGGCTCCTAATCTATGACGTCCTGCACCCGAGGGACCCTTTAGACACTGGCAAATAGACTATTGTTCACTGCCACCCTGTAAAGGGAAGACAGGCCTCCTGGTGATGGTGGACCAGTTTTCTAGATGGGTGGAGGCTGTCCCTGTCAAACGAGAGACTGTGCAGACAACTGCCAAATATCTTGTGACTGAAGTAATTCCCCGATGGGGACTCCCATGTCGCATAGACTCAGACCAGGGCACACATTTTACTGGAAAAGTGTGTCAGTTGGTGGCAGACCTACTGGGGATCAAATGGGCCCTGCATTGCCCTCATCACTCGCAGTCCTCCGGCATGGTGGAACGGGTGAATTGACAAAGTACCACCTGGGAGGGATCTCCTGGGTGAATGCATTGCCCGCTGTACTGTGTAGCATCCGTGCGGGGACAAATCGAACTGTGAGGCTGAGCCCTTTGAGGTGATCACGGGGTGCCCCATGAGACTGAGTGACTCCCCAGGACATGACAGAGTAGACTTGAGTATACTAACTGATTCTCTGTTACAGTATTGCAAGTTGCTGACAGAAGCCACCCAAGGTGCCCGCGAGCAGGTCCTGGAGGTGTGGGGACCGCCACCTGAAGGAGGACACGACCTCATCCCAGGAGAATGGGTGTGGATCAGGAAATTTCCCTCACAGGCTCTCCAGCTCAGGTGGGACGGACCCTACCAGATCCTGTTGACGACCGATTCTGCAGTTCGAGTAGAAGGAAAAGATCGCTGGATCCACGCTTCACACTGCCGATGAGCCTCATCTCCAGTTGCAGAATGAAATCATTACTGTTAATAATGTTAATGGTTGCTGTAGGACTATGTTTCACAGGGATTAATGAACATCATTCCCACAAAGGAGAACATGGAGTTAATTCCTTTTTAGACCTCTCCTATCTGGCAGCCAAGAAAACCAACCAAAGTGCCTGCTGGGTGTGTGCCGCATTACCCAAATATGTACAGGGAGGACTTCCTATGGGGGCCATTCCTTGGCGTCTCGAGGAGGTCATAGGCATGATCATTTGGAGAGATGATATAGGGGATTTTAATATGACAAACTATGGGGGTTGCCATAACACAACTTTAACCTGCACAACATTGCAATATCTACATGAGCGAGGCTTAGAGCCCACGAGTTTCACAGGCTCTTACGCTCCTAAGTATAACAGAAGCCATACACCACCATACCTGACTCTAAATAAGGAACGTGAGGGAAACATATGTTTTCAGCACACTAATAGCCTACACTTGGTGGGATGGAGTCGTTGCAACCGTACCATCGTTGTAGATATATCAACCTCTACCTTTCAAATTCTAGGATGGGATCAGCACACCCCACAGTTCGGTATAAGCTTCTTATTTTCAGAGGCATGGGGAGTGCCAAATGGAACATACTTCATTTGTGGAAAACGAGCCTACCCATGGTTGCCAGCCCAATGGTCTGGCTCATGTTATTTAGGATATGTGGTTCCTCATATCCGTGTTCAATCCCACAGCCCCTTCAGACCTAACCACAGATGACAAAGGAAACTGGCTGATTGGGAGTATTATTTAGGTATAATATTTCCACAGGCCGGCATTAACTTTCTAAGTCGAGAATTGATTCAAATGGCTTCGACTTTAGAGGAATTAGCAAATTCTACTGCATCTAGTCTGAAGGCTGTTAATGATGAGATGGTAGCCCTCAGAACAGTAGCCATGCAGAACCGACTAGCCTTAGATTATGTATTGGCTGCCCAAGGAGGAACTTGTGCAGTAATTGGCATTGAATGCTGCACATATATTCCTGATAATTCTGAGCACATCTCAGATCTGGCCCAACACATTTACAAAGAGGGACAGAAATATCAGGACTATTACACTGAAAATTGGGGAATTGGGCCTTGGTTACAGTCTGTGTTTGGGGCCTGGGGTGGAACTTTATTACAGTATTTATTTGTAGGAATAGTATTGCTCATATGTATAATTGTAACCATCACGTGCACAAAAACATGTATCACATCTTGCTATAACTGTGGAACACACAATGTCATGGCAATGCATACCTGTTCACCTAGAAAGGAAAGATCTGCCCTGACATTGTTTGTGTAAAAATAGGCCGCACTGACATATGCCATATTTTATATGGGGGGAGTGAAAAAAGATGTGAAGACGGGGGTTTAAATGAAATCCTTTCTGTATGAGGTTTAGATTTCTAAACAACAAGCTGGAGTTTATGGCAGGAAAGGGGGTTAACTGATAAGGATTCCAGATGCAAGCCAGGAACCCCCTGGGGATGTAATCTTAAACTGACTATTTGACCAGGGTCTCTTAACTGGCCAAATACCATAACCCCCCCTTTACTATAAGACCGAGTGACGTCAGAAGCGGAAAGAAAATACTATATAAACTAAAAGTTTGTACCAGCACACTGAACAATACTGCGGTTTTGTTGTTTCTTGCGGGAAACAAGACTTCGGCTTTATTGTTCCTTGCATGCAATAAACTCATCTGTTTAACTTCATCTCGGGATCCAGAACCTTATTCTTTCTGTTACAACACCGGTTATGAAGCCTTCTGCTTCGGCTCTACTTCATAGTATGTTTGCCACACAAATCTATGCTTCTTCCCAAGTTCTTTCTCATATAACTCATATAAATCATCTGTTTCTTTCTACGTATTTTTAATCAGTTCCAAGTCGATCGGATCATTATTCTTCTTATGTTGGTCTTCAAGACATTGCAATTTTCTCTCCAATCTTCCATATTTTATACTCCCTCAGTTTCTTCTGAGTAGTAGTGATAGCTTTAGACACTGCTATAGAGAGATACTGCCTTGGCAGCTTCCCAAAGTATAGCAGGGTTCACTTCTTCGTTATCATCGTTCTCTAAATATGATTTGACTTCTTATTTAATTTGATAATCACTGATTTATGCTTGAGTATACCTGTATTCAGTCTTCAAACTGTATTTTTAGGTCTACTATCTTGGTGTAAAAATTATACATTCTTCCACCTCATGCCTATCACTATTAAACATGAAAAGTCATCTATTCTGTAGCATGTAATAGGTTTATTCCATGCTGAAAAAAAGAAGAGAGAAAAAACACAACGTTTCAGCCGTGGAGCCTTCTTCAGGTGTGAGAGAGACAAGGCAGTAGGCAAAGGTAATGTAGTGGGAGAACAAAGGCTGGGAGGGAGGAGGGGTTAGAGGCGGGAGCAGGGGACAGAAAGAGAGACTAATCAAGAGGTGTGAAGTCAGGATAGGTGTAGAAAGGTGTGAAATGAAACTTCCAATGAATGGAGAAAATTTAGTAGAATAGTAGTCTGTCGTTAAGAGAAGGGGGAAGGTGTGATCCTAGCTGCAGGATAAGTTTGGTTTCGGTAGTCTTTCTGATGTATGAGTTCGGAAAACCATCTTTGAAAACACAGACAGAGAGATTCGAGTGGTCGTGGCCGTCAGAGGTGAAATGAGAAACAATGGGCTTGGAGAGATCTTTAATCTTCACACCAGAACCATCAGCAACCATCCACACCAGGTACTTCCCCTTGCAACAGAGCTTGCTGTATCACCTGCAAGTACACATCCAACAACACACTCATTCAAGGCCCCTCAGGACAATTCCGGATCACCCAGATGGCATCTTGTACCTCCAGCAACCTTATTTACTGTATCTCTTGCAGTAAATGCCCAGTTTCTCTCTACATTGGAGAAACAGGAAGGAGACTTGGAGACTGCTTCAGAGAACACGTCAGGGCTGTGAAGACTAAAGATCTCTCCAAGCTGGTAGTTTTTCACACTAAAATAACTTTTGTGAGTTCCATAGCTTCAGGCACTAACTGGAGCATATCCTTCAGCTCCTCAGTATAGGTCTTGACATTACAACCATGTATTGTCAGATCAAACATGTATTTTTCTTTGTCCATTTTCTTTCACTGATTATGCCCAATATTTCGAATTGCTCTTTTTTTATATTCCTCCAGCTTACTCTGCTACTGAGCTTTGGAGCTTTTGACAACTCATCCAGTGTCAATTCAAATTTATCTAGAGCAGTTTAAAGCTAAACTGGACTGGGACCCTATGTCAGACTTCTTAGTACTGTCCCAGTAATCAGGATTGTCGCATCAGAGATCTTAATTATAAACCATTGAACTTCAGATTATCTGGCAGCCATTTCTATTTTTCAGAAAAACAAAAGGCTCTTTTTAGAATTTTACCTTTCTACACTTCTATGACAACTATCTACCTCAGTAGCATAAAAGGTAACCCTTACTTATAGTGTAGATTTAAAGAGTAGGGACAGCTGGTACTGCTTCTTGTACATAAGATCTGTACACTATACTGTGTGCAGGAGCAGGGTGTGTCAGATTGAAGCATCTGTAACCTCTACACTGAACTCCTGAGCCAACCATCTTGCTACTATCTTTATAAGATTTTCAATTTATTCTTGAAGCACAAGAAGAAGTTTCGAGTGTCACAGGAAGCAATGGCCCTCTCTTACGGATCTGTCATTGAGAGTATTATGCTGTTTCCCATCATTGTGTGAGATGGCAACACTTCTGCCCAGGACACGGAACAGCTAGAGAGGGCAGTGTATATCGCCTCTAAAACTCACCTTCCCTTTGTGGATTCATTCTACATCTCTAGACTGAAACACAAAGCTCTAAAGATGCTTGCCGACTGCTTTCACCCTGCCCAGTCTCTGTTTTCCTTTCTCCTCTCTGGTAGTGCTTAGATCTGTTAAAATAAGGAGTACAGCTCCTGTATATCAGCTGGCCCATGTGTACCATCTGTGGTATTAACCTGTTAGTGGCGAAGACACTTTTAGCCAGCAGCCACATCACCCTGCAACACACAACTGGCAACCCACTGAAGTTAAGCAGGTGTGAGCCTGGTCAGTACCTGGATGGGAGATCTCCTGGGAAAAACTAAGGTGTCTGCTGGAAGAGATATTAGTGGGGCCAGCAGGGGGCGCTCACCCTGTGGTCTGTGTGGGTCCTAATGCCCCAGTATAGTGATGGGGACACTATATTGTAAACAGGCACTGTCCTTTGGATGAAATGTAAAACTGAGGTCCTGACTCTCTGTGGTCATTAAAAATCCCAGGGTGTTTCTCAAAAAGAGTAGTGGTGATACCCTGGCGTCCTGGACAAATTTCCCATTTGTCCTAACCAATCATGGCCTCCTAATAATCCCCATCTATGAAATGGCTTCATTACTCTCCTATCCTCCCCACTGATAACTGATGTGTGGTGAGTGTTTTGGCGCACTATGGCTGCCGTTGCATCATCCAGGTGGATGCTCCACATTGGTGGTGGTGGAGGGGAGTCCCCATTACCTGTAAAGCACTTTGAGTGGAGTGTCCAGAAAAGCGCTATGTAAGTGTAAGCAATTATTATTATAATTATTATCAATGTCCACCTGGAATTTCCTCCCCTTTAACATTTTGTTATATCTCTGCAGCAGAACATAGCAGGAGCCCGGTTCAGGTCTTAAATTGAAGCTAACCCCCTTGGCTTTGAGGGTGAACAGTCATATTTCTTATATTTCTTAATGTGTCCACTCAGCAGACAAACATATGAAAAAAAGCCCCAAAAAACAGTAGACAGAAGTGTTGTTTTGGTTTTCAGAGGTCAGAATTTTCAATTCTAGTCCTGTCAGGGTCCTGGGAATGATTTGAAAACCCTGTTCTAGGTGAGTACTAGCTTGGATAAAAATCTGGGACAAATTGATCAATTATAAAAAAATCGACATAAAGTTTTGTGAAGACTGGATCTGGAATGAAATGTCTCACATATAATAAATAAATCATAAACATATTGAAAGAAATAACAATGAAAACCATTGCAATTGCTATAAAAACCTTTAGACACTGCTAGAGAGCCTTATCTGCTATTATGCATTGAAAAAAAACTCAGAATTGTCTTCTGGTGTGAAAAAAAGGAGCACTGATAAAAAACTGATCGATTACCCCTTCTGAGTCAATGATTGACAACTAGAAAGCAAGTGGCATGCAGCCAGAGGCTTCTAGAGGAAATCTTACCCCCTAAAGCCTCTGAATGGCTGAAAATACAAAGAATGACAGCGCTTATTTACCAATCAGATCGCCTTATTTCTGGCGGTCCTGCTTCAAATATATACTACAGAGTCGATAACCTATCAGTAGCCTCCAGGTCTGGAGGAGGGTTAGTCTAGGCTCTGTGGATATATATATCGTGCCTCAGAATAAGGTAAAAACACGGGATATATTTTTTTTTTGCTGGTGTTTGCTTTTGCGGTTTTGTTTTGCTGGCTTATTGATTACCTTATCGATGCATTTTGGAAGTGCATCATCAGATAAAAAGTGAGTTTATAATTGATCATCTTGGTTTTAAAAAAAACATTTTTTATAAAGCTGTGGTTGTCGTTTTTCGATTGATAACATGGTTTTGTTGCTCAAAAACGATTAAAAATGATGCAGGTAGATATTGATTTACACCATGGACGCTTACGACCACGCCAAGGCTAGCACACGTATGAAAATATGTATGTTATTTTTGGTTCAAAAACGGTTTTGTGAAGCTCTAGTTGAACCCTTTTCAATTGATAAAAGGTTTGCTGTAAAGGTTTTGTGGTTTTGGTGATGTAAAACAATGAAGTGAGACGGGACTTTTGAGGCAAGTTTTTCTTAGAACGTGGCGGATATGTCTTCGTCCAGCATTAAGAGAAGTTGACTCTTTAATTTATTTGTCTTCCGAAGGTGTCTTTATCTGGATGACAGGTGCAGAGATTCTTGTGATTCCTGTGCCACCTATGTCTTCAGGACTGTGCTGTTGTCTTTGTTATGACTTCTCCATGGTAATCACCCATAACTTCTCCCTTTACAGGATGATTGTTGATTAGGAGACATCTCCAGATTCAAAGTGTTTGAAAAATCAATGAATACAACTTTTCTCCCCAACTTAACGTAACCTTTGGTTGAACCTATAAAAAAAATATTTTTTCATTTTAGTTAACGATGACAAAATGGTAGCGAATAGAATCCACAGTGACCATGATAAAGACTAAATTGCTTTGCATGTTTATTTGAGCGAATTAGAATGACAAAATGACCTGTTTGACTAAAGCTCAAACTGAAATTAATTTCATCACATGAAGTTCACCGTTTGCGTATTTATTTTCTGTGTGGCCAGTAGCAGGCTGGCTATTGGGAATAATCCCAGGGCTGTGCAGTGCCTCAGGGCTACTGCTGTGTGAGAATCTCCAGTATCGGGGTGTGCCGTTCTCTCTCCTCTTCTCCCTTGTTGAGCTGTAGTTCTTTCCAGCCATTCTTCTCCACACCCCACGTCATGAATCCCTATTGTGTTAATTGATTGCTACCCAGATAGACAATGAGATGTATACACTATGCTAATCTATTACTATAGAATCTATTAATTCTATTAATCTATTACTATAGAATCTATAGAACTATGGAATCTATTCTTATTTTTTCAGAAGAGAGTGTTAGCATGATGTATATTATGACTGAGATTCTCCATATATGTAATATGTCACTATGCACCTTCTTCCAAGTGTCATGTAGATCACAGCTCTGGCCTCACACAGGTTTATTAAAATACTCCCACCTGCTCACACCTTCTGTTTTCAGCATGGAATAAACCCATTACTTGTTCCTTCATTAAAATACCCTCATTATTGTTTTAGCTTTGTTTTCACCGTGGCTCTCTCTCTTTCCTAGCGTTAATCCCACATCAGCATGGTCCACTTGTCAGCACACAGGTTTCCATTTGGTGGTTTGAACCAAATCTTTGAGCTGACGTTGCCATAACTGCAACCGAGAAATACTCCAACCAACGTGTCACTCCACCTGGTTGGAGTGGGGGGGGAGGAGGAGCAGAGAACAAAGTAATGTAGCCAATTCATAGAGGGGGATAATTAGGAGGCATGGGAAATTTTGCCAGGTCACCAGGATTACACCCCTATTCTTTTCAAGAAACACCCTGGGATTTTTTAATGTATAGCGTCCACTATAGCATCCCCCTCACTATGCGGGGGCATTAGGACCCACCTGGACCACAGGGTGAGCATCCCCTGCTGGCCTCACTAACACCTCTTCCAGCAGCAATCTTAGTTTTTCCCAGGAGGTCTCCCATCCAGGTACTGACCAGGCTCACACCTGCTTAGCTTCAGTGGGTTGCCAGTTGTGAGTTGCAGTGTGATATGGCTGCTGGCTGTTTTCACTGTGGCTCTAAAGACAGGTAAATGTGTCTCGTGGAATCTAATTTCAGGCTGGAGGTTAGTTTCAGTAGTTTCCCTTCCTCCACAGACTGATGGGGCTGATTGACATGTTAAAGTGGACAGTTAATCAAGTCCACAGAGAGACATTCAGAATCAGGATGTTACAGCCTCCATCTCCTGTGTCCGTGAGGGACTGGGTGTATCCTGAGACAGACACCTGCTGTTCTCAGACTGGGGGACAGGGAGGCAGTTCTTAAGACAGATAAATGTGTCTCGTGGAATCTAAGCATAGACCCACTGCACTGCATCTCCTTCAAAAACCAACATATACAGGTGTTTAGCAGCATAATACTGTCTTCAGGTCTCAGAGACGGAGCACTGTCCCCACTGACAGAAACCAGAGCCCAGAATATGAAATGCCTAGTTGTAAGCCTGGCATATTGCACCACAGAATCGCTTTTAAACCTTACCTCTGGTATACTTAGTTCCTATTTCTCAATGCATGAAGAAAGTATTGCTTACAGGTGTCTGACATAGAGCACTGTGACACCCTTTGAGACAATCCTGTGCATGTTTCACAAATTATCGTATTTTACTAGAGCTTACATTTTGGATGCAGATCTGCAGTCTGATCGACAGGTCTTTTAAGAAATGACAAATTCTGGATCATGTCAAAGGAGCAGGAAAAGTGTAATCAGTGAAGTGTTGGCAGTTGTCCTGTATCTCCAGCTTCAACACAGTGATATATATATATGCTCCTGTGATTTATTGGTACAGTACATGCCCAGGGCAATAATCAGGATCAGGATTTAGCTCCAGATGGGCCAGAGATAGTGTTGTAAAGTATAGCAACCCACAGGATCACACAGGTAGACCCACTGCACTGTTTCTCCTTCAAAAACCATATACAGGCGTGTATACAGATGCAGCCATTCAAAACGGGTGGGGTATTTCGCGGTATACCGCGGTGGGCATGTCGCATCAAAATGCGGTATCACGCGGTGCATCGCGCCTTTACCGAAGATATTACTTATAGTACTAATAATGAATGACTTTGGACAAGCTGTAAACTCAAAGTATTACGCTGGTCCACATTCTTTCTAACTGTCATTTTAAACGAAAATACTTTTATTTTTTTCTTTGACAAACACCACAGCATTTCGTTAATCTAACTAATGAGGAAAGGACATTAGCTAGCCAATATGATAAAGGAATGACTTTTTTTGCTAATTTCTTTAGCACATTTGTACAAGCACTTGGAATCTGTCCAAGCCCTACTTTGTCAGGCATTTTCTTTTACTGCAACGGACATAAAAACTCCCTTGCTTTTAACAGAGCGTTTCATAATTTCTAACTATGAAAATTATTTAAACTGCGACACTTATCATTCAACCAGAGCTCAAAATATCACAAGGATCCTCAAGAGCACAGCAAAGACTGTATTAAAAGATACTTGTATCAGATACATGAGAATCCAAGCTTTTTTATCTACACTTTCATTTCCGTATACCAGATATTATGGAACCACTTCAGAACGGTGTCAGACAGTCAGATTCCAGGAATCGGTACTTTAAAGAAAAAATACACACCAGTATTCCATTTCTCCCTAAACATTTTAAGCATCGAAGGCTTTAACTAACATGTGAAATAGCGTGTAAAAAAGTGGTAGTTTTAAGCTTTTCTGCTAATATAATATGGAATCACGTATCTAAAGAAATTAATAATGATATAATTATATTCGTGTACTGCGACAGGGCTGTGTAGGGCTGTTTCACCTCTCTCTTCATGTGACTTCCCCAGTAACCCCCTGGTCTACGTGCCTGACTACTAACCTACAGGTTGTGTGTTTGAATCCAGCCGGGGCCGCAACTTTTCTTTTAACAAACATTTCTTTGAAAAAATAGAATAGCAATATTATGGACAATTAATTCACTTTTATATTTCTAAATATCACAACATGATCGAATTTTTAATAACAATGAATAGTCATCTTCTTCCCTTCTGACAACGGTCCCTGCTTCTGCTTCCTGCTTCTATCGTGTGTGTGTGTGTGCGCGCGGGGATCCCTTTAGATCTCCCTTCAGATTTAAAAGGTTATTAATCATATCTTCGGTGTCACATCTTACCAGTGCAGCTGATCTTTTGCTGCCTGGGTCAACTATCACAAAGCTTTAGAGAACTTAACATTTCTATTATCAACAAATTGTAAATACGACGTTTACATTGGAATTATTAATTTTTCACATGGGTGTATGGAGGATTGTCAGCTGTCACTGACAGCTTAGGCTGCGTACACGATCTTTTAAATTTTTATAGAGAAATGAAGGCTGTACAGTATGCGTTACAATATAAACATTTATATTGATTTAAATCGCGTTTTGATTTAAATCGCAAATGCCTGTTTAATTATATGTGTTTTTTTAATCATAATCAGACAAATGCAACATAAATTGATATCTTTGTCTTCTAACTATCTTAATAAACTTTCAGCATAGCTTTCTCCCTGTTTAGATTTATTTTTCTTGAGATTTTGGGATCAAACGTGGAAAGATTAGATTGTAATCGTTTTTATTTTTTAAATACGTTTTAGAAAAGTGTAATCTATACTTAAAAGCTGTACACCACCTGCTATATAGATACATATTGTAATACTTTCGGGTTTGGATAGGACGGACACAAGAACTCAGACTTGCGGAGTTAAAGGAAGTGAAAGCCTTTATTTTTCTTCTCCGTCACCACCTGCCAGCCTGGCTCTCCCGCGCCCCCGCCCGCCAACAGCGCGAGCCAACACACCGCCCGCACGCCCGAGAGAGAGAGAGGAAAGAGAGAGAGAAAGACTCAGGGGTGCACAAGCAGGGAACTATTTACAAGGAAAATGGATACCTCCCCAGACTGTACGCCCACTTCACTGTGGGACAGCTGCACTTGTCAGCGGCCTTCCTAAACCCCGCCCTGACCACTTTCACTCCTGTCCTGCCCCTCACCGCGCACCGCAGCCGGGTGCTCTTCGGCCTCTGCCCGGGGCAAGTGCGCTGCAATATGGTTAGATATTTAGATATTTAGACCCGGCGCGGCACCGAGAGAGTGTCTGCATTTATAACTTAGTTTTTAAAATAAGTCAAGCAATATGAAGCATCTCTTTTTACTTTTAAGTCCCTTAATTATCATTAAGCACAACTTTCTCACCACTTACTTTTTGATACCATCCTTAGACAAAGCAGAAACTTGTTGTATTTTCCGATGACATACAAGTGGAAAGATTACAGATTTTTATCGTCTTTAATTTTGTTACGTTATAGTTGGATATCTGGGAGAATTGTTCGTTCCACTGGCGTCTGTGAATTCCGCAGATTTTTATCGTCTTTAATTTTGTTACGTTATACATTTTAGAAACGTTTCATCTATACAAACACCACAAAACTATTTTCGATTGTATTTCTGAATGTTATGTTACACTTACAGTAGTTCACTGTTTTAAATACATCTAATTAATAAAGTTAGGTGTTAGCATAAACTATTAGTAATCAATAATATTGAATTTAGCACTGTAATAAGTTGTTGCACTTTCCCCCGGATCTTGTAAAAATATATTTTCATTGTTCAAATATACATTAAATCTGACTATCATATAATAAGTTAAATACAAAACCAAAGAAAAAACAGGGTAAAATATAATTCAAAGTATTTTGCTAACAATGTTAACTGTTTATAAATAATAAAATGTATTAACTAAGGAGTAGGATGGCACAGTTGTTAGTATGCCTTTGGTTTTGTTTCTTTTTCATAAATACAACAGTAGTACCTGATGTCTCAGTGGCTTTCAAAATTCAATTATGCATTCAAACCTGTGAAGTGGCCTGTGATACTGGCCATGTAAAACCCTGCATTGTGGAATAATAGTTTATTTTAAAGGATAGAGAAAGCACAGAAAACAGACAGTTAGATTGATCAGATTAGTATGAAAAGCCATTTAGCAAAGAGGGAATGAGAAGAGTGACAAACTAGTATACTTTAGATCTTTTTTTCTGAACCAGGGAAAATCTGATCATGTTTCTCTATAACAATAATAAAAAACTTTATTTTATATATCACCTTTAAAAGTGGCATCTCAAAGCAATACAGTAGATGTAAAAACAGTTAAAAGGACAGGAGTTAAAAGGAGTTAATACCCAGACAAACGCAAACGTGTTTTTAATAAAATGCTTTTATTCATTCAGCAGAGAGAGAGAGACATCCAGCAGAGAGAGACACACAATCCGGTTTTCATTGACAAAAAGTAATTTGTTTTTTTTTACATTCCTCTTGTCTAACACGAATGTTTTGTTTGTGGACAGACTTTCCACAAACGTGAGACTGTCACGTAGCAGTTCCTTCCGGGCCCTATGCGGACGACGCGATCCAGAATAGTGAAGATACACGAGGGAGAAAGTCATGCAGGAAAGTGTCAGGATACAGGGGGGTGTGTCCAAGGTGAACTGGTGTCCTGGGAAGTGAGTCCGGGCGAACAAACAAAGCCAAATTCTAAACGGGGAATCCAAACGGGAGAGTAGAGTCCAAAGCCAGGAGATCCATCCAGGGGTTAAAAATTAATATTGTTTATGGGCTTCACACGCGTTACAGTATGCTCCTATTCTTTTTATGCTCAGCTACTAAGATTTCCCTTCAGTGGTAAAATTCCATATAAATATTCAATACTAAAACGGGCACAGTAAGGACATTTAAATCTTTCTACGACCGACCAACGCACCACGAGTGCCCCTGTCGGTCAACCAATCACGTACTGCGGTATTTTGCGTCATGATGCTTGAGGCCGTAGCCAATTACCCGCGGTACGTGTCTGTGCCGCGTACTTTGAATGGCTGCATCTGTACATATACAGGTGTAGCAATAACATTGCAGCAGGAGTGACATTGATTTAGAGCTTGCATTAATGGGATGTTGGTATGGTGTGCACTGAAGGCCTTCAGAGCTCAGCATATCAAAGACCGGGTTCTAAGTCGGGCATGTTGCACCACAGAATCGGTTCTAAACCTTACCTCCGGAAAATTTAGTGCTTAAAGATCCATGCAATGAGCATAGTACTTCTTACAGGTCTAATCGTATTTCACTAGAGCTTGCGTTTTGGCTGCGGATCTCCAGTCGGACCTACAGGTGATTTCAAAAATGACAAATTTCTGATCATGTCAAAGGAGCAGGAAAAGTGTAATCAGTGAAGTGTTGGCAGTTGTCCTGTATCTCCAGCTTCAACAAAGTGATATATATATATGCTCCTGTGATTTATTGGTACAGTACATGCCCAGGGCAATAATCAGTGCTTATTAATAAAGACAGAAATAAGTATTGCTGTGCTTTCTTAAATGAGGCCCATTCTCTCTCTTTTTCATTTTCATAGGATTGCGATCCTAGATGTCAGAGGTCATTGTGACTCATCTCTCATCTTGACCAACCAATCAGGAACCTGCAGGGAGTGATAACACCACGTGGGTCTGAAATGCCCGCTAACCTTTCAACCAATCACCACCTGTCTTGGTCCTGGTTGAAAAGACACTGCACAGCTCAGAAACTTTGCCTCTCCGGCCACTTTTCATACCCGTAGACAATCACGTGACGGCCGGTGTTGTCTGTATAGGGACTGAAACCTTGTTTCAGCAAAGTGTCGGCTCGGGGAATGCCCGTACCTAAATCGCTAATCAACGCCGACGTGGACGCTTCGCTTGATCACCGGAGTATACGTTTGGACTCTTGTCGACAAGTTGAATACGTTTTTATTCAGCAACAGCGCTACACAAAGTTTCTTCCCCCTAAAGTGTGACTTGCTCGGACCCGCGGTCACCCTCTGTGCATAGAGACTTTCTACTAGTCAGCCGGACTACTAGTAGGTCCCTGAGAGAGACACTGTCGGCGCGTCGCCACAGCAGAAATCTCTCCACCTAATTCGTCCGACGCTGAGCTGCACCCCGACTGGTTGGCCAGGAGCCAGACGACGCCGGGACGACGCCTGTTGAACGCCACAGCTGCTAGCTGGTCTTGGTGCCCGTGCAGGGAAATATGAATCCATATCCATATTCAATTGTTACCTCAACACAAGTTGATATCAATTCAATTCATATAAGTAATGTATTTACTTTTGAGTAGCTAATGTAGACTGATTAACGATAGTATAGCCGAACGGTATACTGAAGTATATTTTGTGTATCTCTTTGTGTTTTGCATCTCTTTGTGATTATATACCTTGCACTTTGATAGCCCTCACAGTAAGATCTGCCAGCTGTATCCAGGCAGATTGTTATGTTTTATGCACAGGTTATGTATTAATAAATGTATCTCGTTGATTGAATCTGTGTGTGTGTGCGTCGCTGATCGATTGATTTTCTAAAAGCCATAACGAACCACCTCGTGATTGCTGCTACAATTAATAAATTGTCCCAGTAAATTCACAAAACCCCTACATTTATTGGTGCCCTGTGTGAGGATGGTTCAGATTGAAATGAGAATCAGTCGAGCGGAATCACTGTGGTTTCAGTGAAATCGTGCAGCTCGCACCCGGTTTCAGTAGCAGGAAGCTACATTAGGCGATGCTGGCTTGGCAGCACCTTTCAAAATAAAAGTCCCCTAAAACCTGCCTCATAAAAATAATCCTGGACCAGTTAAAGTCACGTTTATAGCACAACAACAATTTGTACATCCTCAAAACTAGGTGTAATATGATAAATAGACCCACAGTTAGGAAATTGCCGTTCTTCATTAATTTTTTACTTTCTTGCAATCTTATTGGTGTTTTTATATCACTTCCTCCTTGCAAATTGACACAGAGTTGTGCACTGCTAGACGGGAAGAAGTCTCATTCCTGACAAAAAAAATGTGCCTCTCCAAAAGTAGTTCAAATCTATTCTACAGACACACAGCTAATAGAAAATCACCATGGTTTTCTCAGATAAGCATCTATGTCAAAACTGCTGGGGTTTATAGAGCACCTCCTATTCCCAGACTGGGACTGTGCAGCGATGGGCAGAGAGTGGTCTCACTCCCCTCCTGACCAAACAAAAATTTGTGCCTCTCCAAAAATACCTCAGATCTACTCTACAGACCCTCGGCTAATAGTACATAACCATGGTTTTGTCATATAAGTGTCTTTGCGAAAGTTGCTGGGGTTTATAAGACCACTTGCTGTTCCCAGACTGGGACCATGCAGCAATGGGCAGGGAGTGGTATCACTCCCCTCCCAACCAAACCAAAATTTGTCCCTCTCCAAAAGTGACTGAGATCTGTTCTACAGATCCCCAGCTAAAAGTATATAACCATGGTTTTGCCAGATGAGCGTCCTTTGCCAATGTTGCTGGGGTTCATAGGGGCCTTTTAGCGGCCGATACGAGATTTTTTTCAAAGAGCATGTTATCGCAATGTGGGCATTGTTAACACTTCACCAGTGGATCATCCTTTCTGGTTTGAAATAAAGTGTCAATTTCACACTTTTTTCCTTACTGTCTATGGGATAATTGTTTGGGAGTGTAAATGTAAGACATATTATCAAACTTTGGTCTTCTGCTTTATTAACTTTATTGGAGTGTATTGAAACAGCCAAAATATTGAATAGACCTTCAATGGTGATGTGTCTTTCCTGGGAAGGTGGCTCTGCCACAGACATGGTATGGAGCCTTTACGATTTGATCTGGTAATGTGGAAACAATGGCTCTCATGTTGCCAAGTACCAGTTGATAATTGATTCCTCCCATGCATTCCGATAGACTGGGAAATGAAGATGCCTTGCTGGTGTTCTGTACCAAAACACTACAGATCAGCTTTTATTATTTTGAGTGTAGAACTACTCAGACAGCATTCAAATGCTGCTTCAGCTATCTGGCCTATTATCCTTGTGACACACAAATTCTACACAGCACAGGGGGGAGGAAAAACCTCATTTAACTGCAAGAAAACCTCCGGGAGTTCGGTGTCAAATTTTGGATCATAGATGTTTTGCGAGAAATTCTCTAAAATTAGATTCTATGTCGATTTTACCTGGTTCAGCATCTACTGGTATTTTTGGAAATCTGAATAGCTTTAGATCCCAGAAGGGTCTTGAAAGTCTTGTGTATTGTTACAGGTAACGCTGTCCATTTCTTTGTCACTGATTACAAGCTATACAAAGACTCTTTCAGTGCCTCTTTACTATGCAGTAGAGTTGAATGTAACTGTTCAGTGGCTCCAGGTTTTTTTGTGTTTCATGAGTATTGGCATTCTTAACTGTGAGTACATGGTTTGACCAACATATGTCTCTGTCTGATGCCTCCTTTATTTCTAGAAAACAAACAGGCTATGTTGTGATGCTTTAATTCTCAATTTCTGTCCAATGCACGAAAGTACCAGCCAATCGTTGCTTCCAGACCACCGATTGCTTACACTTTGAGCAATTCTGTGTGACTATATTCTCTAGCAAAGACTTGTTTATGAGGGTCGATAAACTCATGAAAAAATCAGCTAACTGTGCAACCAAAAAATGACTGACTTCACGTATTCGGTATGCAAGAAACTACAGTTCTAGCAATAGTCTACATGGGAAGCAATAAAGGTACTGTTTACTTGGCCAAAAACAACGCAGGACATACAGATGCAGCCATTCAAAATGCGCGGGCGATACCACATTATTTTCCGGTACGCTGTACGCAGTAATTTTTGAGAATTGATTCACCATGCCTTTCACATGCTCATAAAAGAGATTGATTTAGGAACATAAACATATTACCGTATGCAAACTGTACTGTATACAGTATGTATATGTATATTTAATGTCTTAACTGTGCCCGTTTAAGTATTTAATATTTATATGGAATTTTACCACTGAAGGGAAATCTTAGTGCCTGAGCATAAAAAGAATAGGAGCATACTGCAACGCGTGTGAAGGCCATAAACGATATTAATTTTGGAACATAAACATACAGTATATGGCTGGTCTCGGTACTTTAAAGAAAACATACACGAAACATGGTTTCATTATGACCAGAATCGGTCTTGAGATATTTTTAACTTGATTTACAGTATTTGAGAGGTATGTCTTGACACCGATACTACGTAAATACTGCTCACGTATATGTTTCTAGGTTTCTATTATGCATTTCATACGGTCAAATTACTTTTGAGCAACTGATAAGAAGCGCGAAACGGTATGCCCAGGGCGTTTTAGTTTCGTTTTGTGCGGGGACTGCTTTAACTATATCGCCGTGGATTGATTCGAGATATCAAGTACATACAAGTAATTTTTTAAATGTTGTAGTTCGTCTTGTAAAAATGTTACGAGTACATCATCTGTCAACAATTACACAGGTTCTGTTTCCATATTGCGGATTTTGGTTGCGTAATATTATTTTCTAATTTCACGTTGTGAATATATGATTTGGGCAAACAGAGCCGCAAAGAAGTACATTATGGGTTGTTGTTTTTTTTGCAGTTTTATCTAGAACAAGTGATGCTTAAACCTTTGTCTGATTCTTGTGAAACTATCCACACGGCAGTTACCTAGGAGTTGACTTCAGTGATGTCACTGATGGGATGTTTCTAAAAATCCATCCACTGTAAAACTTCTTCTCCAGTTATCCTGCATATGTATTCGCTAATGAAGCTGTGTGTTCTGAGCCTTGTTCTCTACATTTCTGTATGAACCAGCTTAGAGGGCTAAAGACAGCTTGTGTTTAAATTGAGTGTAAGGTAATTTATGCTTCTAAAGTAATGGTCAGCATTTATTATTGTACTGTGCTGTAAACTTGTTCTGTGCCTAATTACATTATTTTATAGCTTTATCAAATCTGTACATTGTCTGTCGATAATGTTTTTGTAGTGCTTTTTCAGCCCTCAGCATGTGACCGCGCTGGTGGTGCTGTGGGTTAGTTTCCTGACTCCATGTCACATGGTCTGTGATTGAATCCCATGGAACTATGACTTTATTTTTTAACAAAACATTTCTTTGAAAAAATGAAACGTTTCCCTTGGTCAGAGATTAAATAAAACCTCACTCGCACCAAACAAATTTATATTTCTAAATATCACAACATGATCGAATTTAAGTCTTTTTAATAACAATGAATAGTCACCTATGCGTTACAAAATAAAAATTTATATTGATTTGAATCGCGTTTTGATTTAAATCGTAAACGCGTGTTTAAATATATGTGTTTAAAGGCGATATACTGTATAAAAGCGCTGATTCTTATGGAATGTGTTCCGCCGGGGATTCAAAAAAATTATTTTTTTTAATCGCGTATCTAAGGAAAATTGCAGTATAACTTTGTTCAAGCACAAACAGTGGCATGTTACATTATAATTTGGGTGTCTCCTCTTGCCAGAAAGCTCTAAATTGCATTTTGAGTGCGGTTTTTGACTTTTTCTAAATTGCAACCCATAAATAAAGCTGATACAGTTTAGACTTACCGTATTCTAAACTGTATTACAATAGCACATTGGACAATGCAACGTAAATTGCAAAAATGCACTTGGAATCTGTCCAAGCCCTACTACGAAAATTATTTAAACTGCGACACTTATCATTCATCTTTAAATAAACTTTATTTTATATAGCGTTTTAAGCGAATAGGTAATTAGATTGCTCATAAACCTAATCGCTTTTTCTACATAAACACAGCGTGATTGCTCTCTGAAAATGCTTTTCCTTTATATTTAGGCTCAGATTTCAACTATAGATCGTATTATTATAAACTTTCTTGGAAAAATGTCTTTTATGTAAACCATGTTTGCTATTAATTCATTTTTTTTAAAGTGGCATATCAAAACAATACAGTAGATGTAAACCACAGATTACAAGGTAAATACCCAGACAAACGCAAACGCGTTTTTAATAAAATGCTTTCATTCATTCAACAGAGAGAGAGAGCGTAAAACCTGGGTGTAACAGCTGTTCCTTTTTCTGATCACTCGCTCTCTGAGATACATGGGAATCCAGGCTTTTTTTATCAACGCTTTCTTTTCCGTATACCAGATCTTATGGAACCACTTCAGAAGGGTGTCAGCCAGTCAGATTCCAGGAATCGGTACTTTAAAGGAAAAATACACACCAGTATTCCATTTCTCCCTAAACATTTTAAGCATCGAAGTATTTAACTAACATGTGAAATAGCGTGTGAAAAAGTGGTAGTTTTAAGCTTTTCTGCTAATATAATATGGAATTGCATATCTAAAGAATTTAATAACGATATGATTATATTTGTGTACTGCGACAGGGCTGTGTAGGGCTATTTCGCCTCTCTCTTCATGCGACTGTACCAGGAAGAGGATTTCTTTCTATTCGAAACGTGTATTTTAAAAGTTTAAGAAGTAAAAACCTTACAGCGTACACAGATTTCTAAACTGATCAGGATCGTTATCTTTGTCTTATGCATAATAATGTTCACCGCTCTGTCCAGCAAATTAATAATAAACTTTATTTTATATAGCGTTTTAAACGAATAAGTAATTAGATTGCTCATAAACCTAATCACTTGCTTTTTCTTTTTATTTAAGATCAGATTTCAACTATAGATCGTATTATTAATAACCATAATAACAACCAACTAACAAAAACAACCATATAAACATAATACCAACCAAAAACATAGATAACAACCACAATACAAAATCAAATATATCAAACCATTATACTCTCGCAAATTCCTCCAATGATCATAACCCCGCCCCTTATGCAAAACCAAACTTTATTTAGTGGTTTCATTAGTGACAAAGGCTAAACTTTCTTGGAAAAATGTCTTTTATGTAAACCATGTTTGCTATTAATTCATTAAGGGCTAAAATATGTTCATTGTCTACAAATGAAAGAAGGGTTCCTTTCGCCGTGGTCGGGTTGAAATTAGAAGCTTGCCACGCCCGGACTGTTACACGAACGTATTAGCATGTTAAAGCGATTTCATTGAGGAGGCCTAGCCTTTCTTAACTAGCACTGTACTTACTGGGTTTTTGAGGGGGGGGGAGGTGTCTTTCGCTGTGAAACCAGTTCAGAAAAAAGACGATTAAATTTAATAAATGATTAAGGGTATTTACGTTGTAATCTGTGGTTTACATCTACTGTATTGTTTTGAGATGCCACTTTTAAAGGTGATATGTAAAATAAAGTTTTTTATTATTGTTATAGAGAAACATGATCAGATTTTCCCTGGTTCAGAAAAAAGACGATTAAAATCTATAATCTTTGCACTTGTACAGTATGTCATCAGAAAATACAATCAGTTTCTGCTTTGTGTAAGGATGGTTTCAAAAAGTAATCTAAGTGGTGAGAAAGCTGTGCTCCTCAAAGCGCTTTACAGGATAAAAACAATAACAACAATAGTGGCTGGGCAAACGATTTTTTTTATAGAAATACAAAATGAGATACTGTATAATGATGTGCATGAACAAAGTTATACTGCTATTTTCCTTAGATACGCGATTAAAAAAAATAAATTTTTTGAATCCCCAACGGAACACAATCCATAAGAATCAGCGCTTTTATATATCGCCTTTAAACACATATATTTAAACATGCGTTTACGATTTAAATCAAAACGCTATTCAAAACAATATAAATGTTTATTTTGTAACGCATAGGTGACTATTCATTGTTATTAAAAAGACTTAAATCCGATCATGTTGTGATATTTAGAAATATAAATTTGTTTGGTGCGAGTGAGGTTTTATTTAATCTCTGACCAAGGGAAACGTTTCATTTTTTCAAAGAAATGTTTGTTAAAAAATAAAGTCATAGTTCGATGGGATTCAATCACAGACCGTGTGACAGGGGAGTCAGGAACCTAACCAACAGTGCCACTGGCACAGTCACGTACAGAGTGCTGAAAAAGCACTACAGAAACATTATCGACAGACAAAGTACAGCGTGTACTATTCTTGTGTTGCGGTACATGAATATAATTATATCGTTATTAATTTAGTTAGATACGCGATTCCACATTATATTCCCTTTTAATCAAATTCTAAAAGTATGTTTGTTGACTCCGGTATCTCTTTAGTTAAAGACTTCGATGCTTAAAATGTTTAGGGAGAAATGGAATACTGGTGTGTATTTTTTCTTTAAAGTACCAAGACCAGCCATATACTGTATGTTTATGTTCCAAAATTAATATCGTTTGTGGCCTTCACACGCGTTACAGTATGCTCCTATTCTTTTTATGCTCAGCTACTAAGATTTCCCTTCAGTGGTAAAATTCAATATCTACAACGGGCACAGCAAAGACGTTTACTGTAAGTCTTTCTACGACAGACCAACGGACCACGAGTGCCCCTGTCGGTCAACCAATCACGTACCGCGGTACCGCACGTCATCTTGCGTCACAATGCGCGACGCCACCTGCGGTACGTGTCTGTAACGCGCACTTTGAATGGCTGCATCTGTAAGGGGAATTATTAAATCGGCTGGGTCAATTTCTCTCTTGAAATCTATTGAAGATATAACTTCGCATATCTCATCTAGCAGTGGCTTTGAAAAGTAGCTGCTAGGATTTTTGATGGCAGGTTTGACCAAATTCAGTAAACAGTCAGGCATAATCTTAAAACCTTTAGAATAGAATTCCATGTTTATTTTGGTCTGTATTGCATTCATATTAGCAACACACTACATGACAAAATTAAACCAGCACTTGTTTAGGGCTTTTTTTTTAACCTGTTTTTGAGAATTTAATGATAGGTGGCTTGTGATCATTTGGATGACCATACATTTTGCATTTATCATTTAGACTAAAAATGTTTGATTGTCTTGATGGGGGGTTTTTGGAATGAATTCCTGAGATGTTGTGCAATTTTCTTTTCTTGTTCCATTCCTCCTCTTCCACAAGGGCAGGAGACTAACTTATTCTAGACAAATTCAGTCTTATCGTATCACAAAATTCCCTTTCATGTGCTTTGTAAAGAGTTCCTAACCTTTCCACACATTCATTTTGAACTTTACCTCAGAAATTGATGTAGTCTGTCCATTTTTTGGTATTGCTGAAATCTGCCCATTAGTATGTCTGTCCATATAGTAATTGGGCCCTTTGTTCTCCTGTCTGTTTATATCTGCCATTGCCTTAATGTACATTTTATAAACATCTTATAAACCCCAGCAACTTTAGTCATCACTTTGTTGAAGCTGGAGATACAGGACAACTGCCAACATTTCACTGATTACACTTTTCCTACTCTTTTGGCATGATCAGAAATTTGTCATTTCTTAAATCACCTGTAGGTCCGACTGGAGATCCGCAGCCAAAACGCAAGCTCTAGAAAAATAGGATAAGTGTTGCAGCAGGCATACATGTGTGTCAACGGGGACAGCGCACCATCTTAGAGACCTATAAGCAGTACTATCCTCATTGCATGGACCTTTAAGCACTAAATATACTGGAGGTAAGGTTTAGAAGTGATTCTGTGGTGCAACAGCCTGACTTAGAACCCAGTCTTTGATATGCTGAGCTCTGAAGGCCTTCAGTGCACACCACACCAACATCCTATTAATGCGAGCTCACTGTGTTGAATCTGGAGATACAGGACAACTGCCAACACTTCACTGATTATACTTTTCCTTTGACATGATCCAGATTTTGTCATTTCTTAAATCACCTGTAGGTCCGACTGGGAATCTGCAGCCAAAATGTCAGCTCTAGTAACAAAACGGTAATTTTTGCAGCAAGCATTATGCAACTGTCACGCCCAGTTCACCTAGAGGGTGCTCCACTTCTGTCCTGTTTCTAGTTCCCTGTGATTATTCATGTCTTTCTGGTGTGTCTTGTTGTGTAGCCTATTTACTTCCTGTTTCTATTGTTTTTCAATGCTTTTTTGCTTATAAAACAAAACTAATTATAATGAATGCTTTTGTTTTTATTTATCTTGTATCACAGAACAGAGATTTTATTGTAGCTCAAGCCCACAATGTGTTCTAATGCAATACAGAAACTAAGGAAGATTATCATGGGAATATCAGTATTGGTTTCCTTATAAAAATATATTCCTTTCATTTCGTTTCATTTTTTAAAAGAAAATTACATTACTATGATAGTTCCACTGAACTTGAAAAAAAATCTTACACTACAGAATGCAGAATTCAAATCTATAACATTAAAATCACCTAATAGAGAATTGAAATAAAAACCTGCCCTCAAAGTAAGACATTACCAACAATGACCACAAGGTGGAGATATTGTCCACGCATGATAAGAATGGCAAAGTTGCGATAAGGTAAAAGGAATAGAAACGCATTGGATTTTAAAAAATACTGTATTTCTAAATGAAAAAGCAAAACAGTTATGCTGTAGTGCGGTTTCACTGTTACCTTTGTGCTATTATGTGCTCTACAATGCAAGAGCTGCTTATGTTTTGGCAGTACGGAACTTGGAGTATGGAGTACTGTGTCCTTTGAAACACACCTGTGCATGTTGCACAACTTATTGTTGCATTGTGCATTAGGGAGTAAATATACTAAAAGTATGATTTTAAAATATTTTTATTTCACTAATGTTAAATAAATTCTTACATGTGTTTTAAAAAAACAAATCTAATTAAAATAAATGTTTTTGTTTATCTTGTACCATAGAACAGGAAAATCTTTGTAATTCAAGCCCACAAACTGTCCTAATGATGCAATACATGATCCAAGGATGATTATCACGGTAATATCAACATTGTTTTCCTCATAAAAATGCATTCCTTTCATTTCGTTTTATTTTTTTAAACAAACTCACATTATGTACAGTAGGGGCCTTCAATTAAAAAATATATATAGCACTGCTAAATGCTCAATTCAAATCAATAAAAATAAAATCATCAAATAGACAATTGAAATTAAAATTTTCCCTCAAGACATTACTAACAATGACCACAAGGTGGAGATATTGTCCGTACAAGTTAGAAAAGGCAAAACAGAAAAGGTAAAAAGAATAGAAATGCATTGAATTTTAAAGAAGACTTTTTTTTCTAAATGAAAAAGCGAAACAGTTATGCTGTAGTGCGGTTTCGCTGTTACCTTTGTGCTATGATATAATCTACTAAACAAGAGCTGCTTATGTTTAGGCAGTATGGAACTCTGAAGTACTGTGGAGTATGGAACTCTATTCTGTTGACATTGGCTGTTATTAATACCTGGGACAAATACCCACACATGACATTAAAAATATCAATTACATAGTATTGACGGCAGAGCCACAGGATCACTGCAAACACTTCACTAAATCTATTTTTCCTGCTCCTTTGACATGATCCAGAATTTGTCATTTCTTAAAAGACCTGTCGGCCCGACTGCAGATCCGCAGCAAAAATGTAAGCTTGATTAAAATATGATACTTTTGGGCAGCAAGCACAGGTTTCTGTCAATGGGGACAGCGCTCTGCCTCCGAGCGAGACCTGTAAGTAGTACTATGCTGCTACACACCTGTATATGTTGGTTTTTGAAGGAGATGCAGTGCAGTGGGTCTATGCTTGTGATCCTGTGGGTTGCTGTACTTCACAACATTAGCTCTGGTCCTGATTATTCTCCTGGGTATGTACCACTAAATCACAGGAGCATATACATATATCACTGTGTTGAAACTGGAGACACAGAATCACTGCAAACACGTCACTAAATCCATTTTCCTGCTCCTTTGACATGATCCAGAATTTACAATTTCTTAAAAGACCTGTCGACCACACTTTAGACTTTACACAGTAGACAGAATATGTACTGTATATAATTGTTAGATCAAACAGAAAAGCGTGTTTTGATGAGTTGTGAACATTTCTCTCAAATTCTGAAAGTGGATGAACTTTTTGAAATACTAGACAGTTTGGGGAGACAGAATATGCGTATAATCGTTAGAATGAACAGAGAAGCTTGTTTTGATGAGTTGTGAACATTTCTGTCAATTTTTTGAAACACTAGTCACTATGGGGAGACAGAATATGGATAAAATTTTTAGATTGAACGGAGAAGTGTGTTTTGTTGCCTCCAACAAAGGAGACACAATCCGGGGATTGTATGAAGCAGGCATTACCATTATTACATTTGCATATGGGAGCCAAAGCCGATGAAGCCATGGCTCAACTTATTGATACAAAAGGACACGTTTTATACAAAATCACAAACAGATAACCCACCCAGAACAGTTTCAGTACAGTTCCATGCCATATATGGTGTAAAGCCAAGGCTGTGCCTTGGTACAGTACGTGATAAACTATAAGAATTGTAAGAATATTCTTGGGTTCCTTTAATTATTGTTAAAGCAGACATTATGTACTTCTAGAATTTGTTAATCATGACTTAAGCAGATAGTAGGCACTCTCAGTTCTGGTCAGGCTGCCCGAAGCTGGCTCTGCTCTTCATGTTCCAGGCGCGTAGCCAGCTCACACTTAAGTTGCAGTTAGTCATTTTCCATTATTCTGGCAGGATAGTTAGTAAATGATGTTAGTACATTATTTACACAGTAAAAGCAAACTAGTGAAATAAATGTTTGATCCCTCAACAGTATGGGGGGGAAGGTTTGCCCTTCTCTTCACTGCAGGAAGTGGAGACGTTGTTGTGCTTTTTTTTTGCTAGGGAGGTGGTATTGATGGTCCAGGTGAGGTCATCTGTGATATGCACAGCAAGCAACTTAGTACTTCTAGCTGTCTCCACAGGGGAGCCATTAATGTGCAGTGGGGAATGATTAGGGCGGGCCTTCCTGCAGTTAATTATCATCTCTTTAGTGTTATCGACATTCAGAGACAGATTGTTGTTGATGCACCAGTCCGCTAGCTGCTCCACCTCCTTTCTGTATGATGCCTCATCGTTGTTACTAATTAGGCCCACCACTTTCTTGTCATCAGCAAACTTGATGATGTAATTTGCAGTGTGCTTAGCAGTGCAGTCATGAGTCATCAGCGTGAACAGGAGTGGGCTGAGTACATAGCCCTGGGGGTTTCTGGTGTTCAGTATCGTGGTACTAGAGATCTTGTCTCCAATCCAATGCATGTCAAAGAAGAGACTAAGATCTTCCATTTAATGCCCATTAACCCCACAGTTCAGCTCAGCACCAGCCCTGCACTCCCTAAAATATGTGTCCCCTATTTTTCAATATTCACAAAATGGATGGCATATTTTCATTCATATCTCCAAAACAGTGCACACAAGCGTAAAACTAAATGCACGTGAAAGCAGAGACTCAGAGCTTTCATTTAATGTCTATTATCCCCAGTTTAAAAACTCACCATCATGTCCACCTCCATAGAAATTTGTATCCAATATTTTTTAATATTGACAAAATTGATGGCCTGTTTCATTAATACTTCCGAAACGCTGCAAACTACAAGCGTAAAACCAAATGCACGTGAAAGAAGAGACTCAGAGCTTTCATTTAATGCCCATTAACCCCACCGTTCAGCTCAACATCAGCCCTGCACTCCGTAAAATAAGTGTCCCCTTATGTAGAAAAATTAAAATTGACAGAATTATGATGTTGGTGAAAGAAGAGCTATTTATTCGTGTGCACACGGGAGAGCTGTTTGCAAAAGCTAGTCTCTCCGAAAGATGTTGCTCAGCGCTTTTTATACACAGTGACAGACAAACTTCCTACCTTTAACATAGATTACCTAATCCCTAAAATGAACCATTAGTTTTTTAGTCAAGATCGGGTATAGAAAAACAACTCCTTATTAAGACTTTCGTTATTGCTTACATTCGCAAAACAAGACATTTGATTTCCCTTTTTACTACATTTAAGACATGAGCTGTATTTTTCCACTGACCTGATGTTTCCATATGCCAGGGTTATAAGCAATTCGGAAGCTAAAAGACAAGCAGTTTTTTTAGCTTTTATAAATTTTATAACATTCCTTCAGTCCCTCCTTTAGAACATATTTGTTTTCACACCACTATGTTCTAAACAATGAGACTAACTAACAGAGTTAGTGACCTTTGTGCATATAACTTTAAGACAGTGAATACATAAAATAAAAATGATTAGTAGTGTTAGGCCAATAAAGAAATATTGTACCAGTGATCCTTCCCAGGCTCTGAACACAGACTGCAGCCACTTTCCCCCTCCCTATTCATCAGGATTATAGTCATGATATTTTTGTCCGTCATCATGGATGCGCTGTGCTAAGTCCGTGATGTGTTCAAAATTGTCTGGTATGTAAGTACTACATAGTTGTTCTCACCTTAATAGAGGATGGCCTAAAACTGTGATTATAGTGGGGAGCATACAGTTAGTTCCATTCCAATACATTTGAGGTACACTCAGATGAAAAGCAGAACTATTTACCCATGCCAATAAACCTACTGTAAATGATCACCTCTATCAAAGGGGATCACTCCTGTGAGCATCTTGTATAGCAATACAAACCCAACATGAGCTCTGATTATTACTTGTGGCTGATATATATGGCAACAAGAAGAAGGTATTGATTCCATATTCCCCATTATTACAGTAATGCTCCTTATGCCTAACAGGCACACTGTCAGCCCCCCCAGGAAGCCCAACAGATACAGAAACAGTAAGAACATAATTATTTCTGTTCACCCAGTCTCTGGTGCAGTGGGTCGGTGGCAGTGCGACGCGTAGATTCAGCAATCTCATCCTGTCACTCGGATGGCAGAGTTGGTAGTCAGTAGCACTTGATATGGTCCCTCCTCAGTGGGGTTGCAACATCTGGCAGGATGTCTTCTTTACCCACACCCACCCGCCACTTTAGACTGCACTACCCTCCTTAAGCCAATTCGTCACCTGGCAAGCTCGTTCCGAGAAGGAATTCACCTTGGCTTTACTATGTAGTTGGTTATATACATTTTTTCCATCAGAAAATCTAATACTTGGAGTAACCCGGCCTTATGAATTCCCTCATCAATCACAATATCTCAGAGCTCTATTGAGGTAGTTCACATAAATGCTGTCTCATACAGTAATTCCTTATAAATGCTGCAGGGCATCCCAGCCCAATAGGCCTGGTGTGTTCCCCACCCACGTAAACTCTACATCTTTTCCCAAGCATATTGTGACAGCTTGTATCTCCTTTAAACACAACCCTTGCCCCCCACCACTCCAGTAGCCTCCTTCCACCTGTTAGAAAACTTTATATCACATATTTTTGCTGTTATAGTCAATAAACAGGACAACTGTGCTCCCAATAGGACCAGCCAGCGGAGATCAACCCCCAAGAGAACTAACCAGTACCAGCAGCGGGTTAATAATAACAAGCGCCGCAACATGTGTTAACCCATCAGCACACGCTCTACCGTGCGCAACGCTATTTAAACCATCCAAACCTGCTTCCCGCTGCTCGGTATTGAGTCTTCTCCTAGAGAGCTCTACATTGCTTTTGTTTGTACCTCACTTGCGATACTTCTCCCGGCTTCCGAACTTCCCTTTCGCCCTTCGACTTTGAACGTCGCCTGCTATTTTGGATTATACGCCTGTCTCTGTATCTTCCGGCTTTTGAATAACCTTTTGCCTGTCGACCACGAGCTCGCCTGATGTTTCGGATTATACACCAGTTTCGATATCTACCCGCTCTTGCGTTTGAATAGGATCCTCATACCTCATCATCTGGGTTTCGTTACAGGAACCTGGACACCATTTACTGTACACTGTAAGATTATTACTCTTTTATTTAAATCCTGAGATAAATTTAGGGAGGCTACAAAGGGGTTTCCTAGTATAAATCTATTATTTCACGCAAGGCTCTCGTTTCAGTTTCTGACATGTTCTTTAACTGTGAACTCAGTCCTCTTTGTTACAAAAATCTCTCCAAAAATGCCCTGTTTTTTTTTCACAGTAGTTTTATCTTGGTGTTTTGTCCCCCTTTCCCCCAGGGCTAGTAAACACACCCCCAACTGGATATGCTCAATCAGGATATTTATCCCAATCCTCATTATTTCCTTGAAGGGGTCTTATATCTGGTTATAATTTGGGGGTTAACTATAATTGCAACAAACTGGCGGCTCCTTTTTCTCATGCTCGGGAGTCTTTTTACCTCCCATTTGCAGCTCTTCCTTTTCATTGGCTAACCCCAAGTATACTATCTATAAAGTTATAAACCTTTCTGTAAAATCTGAAACATCCTCACTTTCCTTCTGCTGACATGCTGTTACGTTTAGTTTAGCTGTTACTGTTACTAAACTAAAACATAAAGGATACCAGATGCAAATACAGACAGATACACTTACACCTAGGGCCAATTTGACCAGAATCCATTTAACCACCCTCCAATATATCTTCGGACTGATGGGTAGAAACCAGAGCCCCTGGAGGAAACCAAAGCAAACTATGCAATATTACAATTTTTCAGTTATTAAAACGTGTTGCAAATCTAGCTTATACATACTCATGTCAGAAATTCATAGAATGCTGACATTTCAATCTTTCATTTGCAATGTTTTGCATAAAATCAGCAGCTGAACTGCAGGCTGTGACATACCTTTATCCAGTGCTTTTCAGAGCAGAAACATTAATGTGGGCAAGAGTTCTTCCCCTATGGTCTGCTGTATACCGAATATCGGGCAGTATGTAAAAATTAATAATGTGAGCATATTGTGTTGAAGCCAAACACAAAGAATCACTTCTAAAACTTCAATTTAACCTTTAGTGTCTGGTCTTGAAATGCTGTCCCATCACCCATCTTCTGACTTCTGAATGTGTCAACAGATAAATGTCTTGTTTTCTTTTTCCCATATGCTCTTCTCTGCATCATTAAGTACTTGTGGGTCATATCATGTACCTCCTAGCATCTTGACTGGCAGGCAGCTTCTACAAAAAAGTAACATAAATGATAACATCTGCATATGATGGTGTTGAAGACAAAAAAAAGGAAATCAACAAATCTATACTTTACACTTTACTATAGCTTTTACATTATGACAATCTTGTCATATTTACAATCATCAATTGTTTTAAGTTGCTTAACTGATTATCTGGAGACACTTGTTCCAGTGAACAAACAATGGCCTTTGTTTAAGAGACAACTTACATTTTTAAACATTCTTTTAAAGATAAACCTCTGAAAATGTTTTTAATCAAACTTCCAACTTCTTAATTATGTTATAAAATAGCTGAAAAATTATTTAGTCCTTCACCTATTCAGAAAAGTTCACTAAAAGGATTAAGGAATTGTTCTCTTGACTCATCTTCAATTCAATTCAATTTATTTTTATATAGCACCTTTCACAACAAGGTTGCCCAAGGTGCTTAACAAAGCAAGTGACCATACATGTTGTGAATACAGAATAGAAAAGACCAGAAGACAACAGAGGAGAGGAACCAAAAACTCCTTAGTAAGGAGAAAAAAAACCTCTAGGGGTCCAAGGTAAACTGGCTGCCCAACCCCTTTGGGCATGCTAGCATTATACAATTAAAAAAAGGGATAAATGAATAAGGGTATTAATCCATCCATCATGTCATGTCATCTCCTCTCCTCTCAGGCAACATGACTGGAGATGAGTGGTAGGCGGATTCCACAGAACAGCAGAAGCACATTAATATGATTTTGTTGAAGACACAATGAAAGAACAACTTCCAGAACTCCATTTGTTGCACTTTTCTATTGCTTTTACATGATCAGAAGGCTGAGGCTGCTTATCTGCTCCAATGCAGTAAATTCTTATGGAATGTGTAAGACTCTGCTGGGAAGTGACACCTGTTAGAGTGAAAAATGTCCTGTAACACAGAAATGTCCTGTTAAACAGAAATCACAGCTCAGTCATAGATACGAGCCACTATAGCTGATAATTGCCTCACAATTTCAAAATCAACTGTGTGTTCTGAATTAATATTGTTTTCAATTAAACTATTTACAACAGTTTATGGCTAAAATGAAAATAAAGTGCAGACATTGTAGATTAGGTCTACGGCATCTATTGAACTGCAATTAAAGTTCTAAAATATTCTTGTAAAGATAAGCCATTTAAACTGTCTTTTTATCAAATATCTAACTTCTTAACGAGGTTTTGAAATATCTCTGTAGTTCAAAAACAATTGCTGTAGTCCTTAGCCTTTTCAGAAATCTTCACTAAAAGGATTAATGAATTGTTATCTAGACTCATCTTGAAGGCTCTGTTCTTGGTGTCATTCATGAAGTCCAGTCTGTCTCAGTCGATGTCTCTTCCCAAGCGGTTGCCCATCTAATGCTGCCGGAAACTCCAGTGTTCGTTCTGGGAATGCTTGGCCATCATCCATCTTCTGACAATGAATATTGCCTTTGTCTGTAAACAATAAATTCATAAATCAATAATTACTGTAACACATCATCTCAAAATGATTTGAGAGTTTGTTCAATTTAAACTGACCCAAAAGCAGATGTCTTACACTGAAAAAGATTCTTTGCATTGCTCCACTGATCATGAACTAATTTGAAAACTATGTTTTAAGTGGAGTGATCTCTCTTTTGAAACATTCAGATAAAGTCAACAGTTTTTCAAAAGTGGTGACAATTAGACCTCTTAATTCCAAAACATTCAATAAGAACAAGAGCTGGGCAGATGTCGCGTAGTGTTTGTCTTGGGAATATTTGACTGGGGTGGCTAATCAGCCTCTATTCTCTTCTGAGCTTCATTTATCTACTTTTCTACTGTTATCCCCTCCTGGTGTCCTAGCTGTTGGAGAACGAGACATATCATCTTCAAAACAATGACACAAGCAATACTGAGATGGATTTCAAGTCACAAGAAGACACTATCTTTAATAGTTAAAAGAAAATATGTTCAACATAATCAGGTATGTTCAAAGTATTTTCTGGAACTGGTCAGTTATCCAACCACTCCAGAGACTGTCCTTCACCCTGAAATGTTTTCCTTGAAACTCTGTAATCAAAGAGGAGCTCTTCTCCCTCAACAATGTCCCTCTTCGTTATAAACAGAATTGTCATGACGGGCTGTCCGTTGATTATGAATGACTCTCTAACAGCCCTGATGTTGTCTTTTTTCTTAGAGGAATTTATTCGCCTTCTGATCGTCTCCTTATCCGTGTGACAGGTGTAATGTTCTTCACAGTAATGCACATTTTTTGTGTAGGTCCATCAAAAAAGAACAGACATCTCATCTCTCCCTCTGCCATCTGTGCCTTTAGGGCTTCTGCAGCTGTCTTTGCGATGACCTCGCCATGGTAATCACACACCACCTCTCCTTTCTGGAAACGCGTGGAAGTCACAACCTTCTTCCCCTTCACTGGATCGTCAGTGATACTCAGGCCTCTCCAAGTTTGACGCTTTCCATCTTTTTAATTTGCCTTTCATTTGGTTGTGCATCTGTGTTGGGCTTCCACTTCTCAAGCACTTCAGACGCTGTTGGTGTATTTGCAGTCCATCCCATGTTTTGAAAATAGCGGGTCACCTGGCCTTCTGTTGGTAACCGTCTAGAGTAATGGTCTGGAATGAAAACCAGAACAGAAACCCTCAGAATTGATTCCAAATTCACTTTGTCTGTTTCTCTGTGAAAATAATTGATATGTAAACTTACCAATAATGTTCTGCAGTCTCATCTTCCTCTGATCTGATCTCCACCTGTCGTAACAGTGTCGGTCATGACTTCCAGTCAGTCTCAGGCACTCTTTCTTTCTGGGAAGCTGCCCATCTAACAACACTGGAAACTCCCGTGTCAGCTCCTGGAAGGCTGTGGCATCATCATTTCCAGATCCTGCAGCTGCCACAGCGGATGTTGGTGTTGATCTGATGTAATATCGAATATTAGATCACAATAATCTCTGTAACACGTTGGCTGAAAAGAACTGAAAGTGGTGTTTTCTCTTCCAGTCACACAGCAGATGTGCATCCTGCAGCACTGAGTGGCGATTGCTCTCTTGATGTTTCAAAAGCATGAAGTAATTGCTGTTTTTGACACATTAATATTTTGTCATTTATTCAGAACATGGTGACACTTACTGAGCTCCCTCCTCTGTAACACCTTCAATGACTTCAATGGCTGAGTAGATGTTGTCATGTGTCAGCATCCTCTAGTGTTTCTCTGCAGTACCATCTGAGTGGGCCAGATATTCCGCCACGATGCTCTCCTGTGCATCTGTGAGCCTCTTTGTGGCCATCTCAAATGCCCTCCTGGCAGCCTGGCTGGTGGTGAATGGGAGATGGTACCTACAAAACAAACACATACACACAGTGTATGATTGTTTCCAAGCTAAAGACAGTTCGATTAATACATTAAAACAACTTTGTGATTTGGTTTACTTCTCATGCAGTCTTCGCAAGTCATTGGAAGGATTATAAATTGGCTCCCCCACAGAAGAAATGAAAAAAATTTCAGTCACTGTTCTACAGATGCTATCAGTGGCAGTACAGCGTAGTTTAGTGAATGTGAAACATCTGAAAAAACTGAGAAAATGCAGTTATTGTACTTTTCAACTATTGTTGAATGCCGAAGACAGATGTTGGCAATGTACTGGAGAGAGTATATCAGCGTAACTAGACTTACATGTTCCTCTTCTTCATTCAGGCAAAGCATGGCAGCTGCTGTGAGGAGTTTGTGTGCTTTGTCACTGCTATTATCGCCAGTTTTTGCCCTCATTGTGACACAAAATTCTTTCTCAGCATCTATTCCTGGACTTGAAATCACAAGCAATTCAATAAATAATATCTGATAATAATATCTGCCAATGATCATTTTACAGTAGCAACAGCAGCACCCAGCAATGAAGTGTATGGAGATTGTTGAGTGTTTCAGTCAGTCAGTCTGACCCACTTGGCTGGGTGCTAAGCTTCTGTAGGACGAGGCGGCTGGGATCCCAATGAGGAATCACACGTAGGGGATGGTGTGGAAGAGAGGTGCAAAAGATGAATGTGAAGGAGAGAAGGGGCTTACATATATCATGAGGAGGTGTCATCAAGAATCTTTACGATTTAGTGCTGCTGAGGCTGTTTGAACCTGATGTTTGCCGTTCATTAACTCTTGTTCCATATGGAGTTACTAAAAAGAAGTTGGGTTTGAGATCAAATTCCACTCTCACACTTCCACTCTCCAGTGCGTTCAATCTGCTTGACTGAACACAGAGCTGAGAACATCTTCTCCTTCACCCCTCCCTCCAGTCCAGTCTTCCTGTAAAGGCTTTAAGTAACAGGAACGCCCCCTAAATGACAGTGATGAGCCCTGACCAGCACTGTTTTTCTGTCTCTTTATAAACGTCAGATCATTGTGTCATTGTTAGAAGTTGACCAAACAACTGAAATATGCAAGACTGTCATTCTTACTGTCATATTCTTTATCACCCCTAGGTGATGCAGGTGCTTCAGCTGGAGAATGGCCTGCAGGTAATACAGCACAAGAAGCTGCTCAGGCATGGTGATGTCTTCAGAGGTGTGCGTCTTTACCAGTATCCGCTCCACATCTCTCTTTACAGCCCTCAGCACCTTCCAGCAGTCACTGGTGCTCGGCCCAGGACTCTGCAGCTGTCTGTATCTGTGGCAAAAGGAGTAGTACCATTAACATCAATTCCCGTCATGTACTGGAACCGGAAACCAATTGGAATCAGAGTTCTAAATGGAAAATACCTCTTTCTGATGACTTCCTGTGAGACATCCTTGCTGTTTTTTTGCTGAATGTCCTTTAGGATGCTCTGGAAGATGATGATGACATTAGCCAGGCTGGAATCCTCCTGTCTTAGGTTGGTGGCATTCAGGATGTAGCACAGGAACCGGTTGATGTTTCTTGATGTAATTAGCAATGGTTTGGTGAGACACTGCAGTCATTCTCAGTTGGTAAAAAAATTGCTCGTTTTGGGAACGTCCTTCACAAACATCAAGAATGCTTCAGACGGATCCATTAAAAAAAGGAATCTGGAAACGTTGTCTATTTAAAATAAAGTTTTAGGGTTTATTTTTAGGGTTGGCACAATCTCAGATGGGTGAATTCTGTGCTAATGACTTAAAATATGTACTTTGTGAGTCTCTGCCCAGTTTTAAATACCTACCTCCTGAGAGCAGTTTACCACACCCAGGTCCTGGATAAGGTACTGTTTAAACCCAGCTAGGAGAGGAGCATCCAGAGTGTGTTTTCTGTATAGTCCAGCCTGTGTCACTCTCTTCTGGAGAGCCTGCTGATAACTCTTAACTACTGGGGTCCTGTAGGGATTTACTGGAACAGGACCCAACCCAAAGTCCTTCCAGGGCACCTTATTTGCCTGGGCGACATGCCATCCGGTATGGTTCATCATTAACATTACTCTCCATTTTGAGGTTTCGCCATGGGTACTACCTAGTGGGTTGGCGGGCCCACAGGAGGGGTGAGATCTTTTAGACCTCATTTGACCTCCACGTACTCAAGCAGAGCAGTGGAGTTACCAGCGGGACCACATGGAGGTAGAGGTCACTAAGTCTCCACTCCTTACCCAAGGGAGTTAAGAGAGTCATAGTTACTCCCGCCGTTTAGCCGCACTTCATTGAATTTCTTTACTTTGATATTCAGAGCTCTGGGCAGAAATTGCATCGTGTTGACACCCACTGCGGGCCTTCACGATGCTTTGTTTTAAATAAAAAAAGTCGAATTCCCCTGGTCCGCACCAGTTCTAAGCCAGCTGCTAAACACTGGCCGAGGCCGCCCGCAGGCCTTCCCCTCCCCGCTCTGGGCCCAGCGCCGCAGCTGGGGAGATCCACGGGACGGGCCCGGCACGTGTCCAGATTTGCCGACGTGGACGATGGCTTGACCCACCGGCACCCCGGCCTTCCTGCGAGAAGGGGAGGGAGGGCTCTGACTGGGGCACGCGAGAGTGGCCAGGGCACACGGCGCCTCGTCCAGCCGAGACTCGTGCCCAGCCCTGCTTCCCAACCCAGCCCGACTGACCCAGCCCTTAGAGCCAATCCTTATCCCAAAGTTATGGATCTGACTTGCTGACTTGCTGTTTTTCTTTGCACTTGGGAAGGTGGCACTGGATAGAGTGAAGGCTATTGCTAGTTTTGTTACATTTTGTGCTTTGGAACTCCATCGATATTTCGTTATGTTTGAGTATATAGTGTTGTAGTGCCAATCTCGGTCTTCCGATCTTTTCATTGCAGACCAGGCATGTTTGGTCGTCATCAGGTAATTATATGGTTATGGCGTTCTTGCCATTTAGTCCACTTAAGAAGGCTGGTTCAACAAGGGATTCATTCGCTTCTAGATTACAGTCATCTTCCACTTGCAGAGGTGGTGATGGTGGGTTCTCATTGCTGTAATCAAATGTTTCATTATCAGCTGCCTCCTCCAGAATGTTCATCATGGAAGGATCACATTGTAATATGAGGCTTTCGAGGTCGTTTGAATCATCTAGCCTCTTTATGTCTTTGTATTTGGATCCATAGATCACAAATGCGTGACTTATCGTGATCGAGGATGCTCCGGTCGAGCGGATGAGTAGACTCTCATCAGGCCTGACCTGGGACAGGTCTTCATGTCTCATCTGTGGGCCCACAGAGACGAGTCTTAACTCTTCTTCGTTGGATCTTGTCGGGGGCTTTACACTCCTGGAGCAGGACCCAGGCCCAGGTCCTTCCAGGGCACCTTCTTGACCCGGGCGACGTGCCAGCTGGTATGGTTTGACATGAACTTTATTTTTCATTTCAAGGGTTTCATTTAAGAGAGTCATAGTTACTCCCAACGTTTACCCGCGCTTCATTGAATTTCTTCACTTTGACATTCAGAGCACTGGGCAGAAATCACATCGCGTCAACATCCGCTGCGGGCCTTCGTGATGCTTTGTTTTAATTAAACTGTCGGATTCCCCTGGTCCGCACCAGTTCTAAGCCAGCTTGACAGAAACCTGTTCTTGCTTCCCCAAATTATCATATTTTACTAGAGCTTACATTTTGGATCCAGATCTGCAGTCTGGCCGACAGGTCTTTTATGAAATGACAAATTCTGGATCATGTCAAATGAGCAGGAAAAGTGTATTTAGTGAAGTGTTTTGCAGTGATCATGTGGCTCTGCCCTCAAAACTATGTGATTGATATATTTTATGTCATGTGTGGGTGTTTGTCCCAGGTATTAATCACTGGCAATGTCAACAGAATAGAGTTTCATACGCCAGAGTACTTCAGAGTTCCATACTGCCTAAACATAAGCAGTTCTTGCATAGTAGATTAAATCATAGCACAAAGGTAACAGCGAAACCACACTACAGCATAACTGTTTCGCTGTTTCATTTAGAAAAAAATACCGTATTTTTTTCAAATTTCAATGCATTTCTATTCCTTTTACCTTTTCTCAGTTTTGTCTTTCTTAACTTGTAAGGACAATATCTCCACCTTGTGATCATTGTTACTGTAGTAATGTCTTATTTTGAGGGAAAAATTTTATTTAAATTGTGCGTTCAGCAGTGCTAGATTTTTTTTAAATTGAAGGCCACTACTATACATAATGTGAGTTTATTTAATAAATAAAATGAAAAGAATGCATTTTTTTGAGGAAAACAATGTTGATATTCACGTGTTAATCTTCTTTAGATCAGGTGTTGCATCATTTGGACACTTTGTGGGCTTGAACTACAAAGATATACCTGTTCTATGGTACAAGATAAATAATAACAAAAGCATTTATTTTAATTAGTTTTGTTTTATAAACAACACTTAAGATTTGATTTCATTAACATATGTGAAAAAAAATCATTGCATAAGGCAATGAACAAAGTATTGCTTACAGGCCTCTAAGACAGGGCACTATGCTTTTTGACACATACCTGGGCTTGTTGCAAAAATTACTGTATTTTACTATACAGTAGCTTACATTTTGCCTGCAGATCTGCAGTCTGGCCGACAGGTGTTTTAAGAAATGACCAATTGTGGATCATGTCAAAGGAGCAGGAAAAGTGTATTCAGTGAAGTGTTTTGCAGTGATTCTGTATTGCCCAGGGCAATAATCAGGATCAGGATTTTGCTCCAGATGGGCCAGAGATAGTGTTGTGAAGTACAGCAACCCTCAGGATCACAAGGGTAGAGCCACAGCACTTTCTCCTTACAAAAACAATATATACAGGTATGAAGCAATCACATTGTAGCAGGAGTGACATTGATTAAATGCTTGCATTACAGGGCTTTTGGAACCTATAGAGTATGATGTCCACTGAAGGCCTTCAGAGCCCAGTATATCAAACGCCTAGCTGTAAGCCTGGCAGGTTGCACCACAGAATCGCTTTTAAACCTTACCTCTGGTATACTTAGTTCCTATTGCTCAGAAATATGATGAAAGTATTGCTTACCAGTGTCTGACATAGAGCACTGTGACACCCTTTGAGAATCCCATGCATGTTTCACAAATTATCACGTTTTACTATAGCTTATATTTTGGCTGCAGATCTGCAGTCTGGCCGCCAGGTCTTTTAAGAAATGACAAATTCTGGATCATGTCAAAGGAGCAGTAAAAGTGTAACAAGTGAAGTGTTGGCAGTTGTTACGACCCCAGGTGTCTAGGGGTAAAGGGGTGTAACATTTAGGATAGTTTGTGGATGCAGGTGTGTTCTGGTGAGGGAAGCGTGATAACAAGGGTTGGTGCAAAAGTGATTATTTTAAGGTGAGTAAGTGACTGGTACTTAATAAGACACAATAACACACAGGAAAGGGAACTAGAGCAGTGCCAAAGAAAAGAAAAATAAAAAACAAAATGGAGCTGGCTAGAAGGTGAGGGAAAGCTAACCTAACTACATAAGAAAACCCGAAACACTCAGTCTTCGGCGTCTTCAAACACCTTAGCTAACCTTCACTGACTACACAAAACCATACAAGACAAGAGGCACTCACCCATACTGACTACTGCTATAAATACAAAAATCAACTACGTGTGCAGAATGTACCCGACAACCTAAGCTAACCCTATACACAAAAGTTCACAGAAATACACAAGTGACCTAGGAATACAAATAAGGGAAAACGAGAGTAGACAACAGGAACAGGGTACAAAAGAACAAAAGAACACAGAGGTTGATAACACGTTAGGGCAAGGTAATGGCAAAATAAACGATAAACACAAACAAACCAAAGTACGAGGAGAACACAAACCAACAAAGGCCGAAGCTATACGAAAACACACACAAAAGAAGCCGAAGCAAATACCAAAAGCGAAACAAAACCGAAGCTAAGCCGAGCAGGACCGAAGTCAAACGAAAGACCCCTTCCTTCTGAAGCGTCCAACTAATACACTGAATTATCTGCATTCTGATTGGCCGAGAGTTAATTGAAGACGATGTCACACAGAAACAATGATGTAATGATGGACCAATGGGGGAGGGAGAACAATCAAGGTTACATCCCACACACTGGTTGAGTGTGAGCACAAACTCATCTGCCAAAACAGCTGCTTGCGATAAGGAAGCTTTTTGTTTGTTCAAATAGACAGCAACACGTTTAGGCAAACAGTTCTTAAATTCTTCTAATAACATTAACTAGTGCAATGAGTTAAAGTCGCTCACTTTACTGGCTACACACCATTTATCAAAGAGAATTCCCTTCTCTCTAGTGAATTCAACAAATGTTTGGCCTGACACTTTAAGATGATTTTGAAATCGTTGTCTATAAGCTTCAGGAACTAATTCGTAAGCCCATAATATAGCAGCTTTCACAATATCATAATGCAAACTTTCTTCCAGAGAAAGTGTAGAGCAAACTTCCGGAGCCTTGCCCGCTAGTTTACACTGCAAACGCAGTGACCAGACCTCCTGGTGTTGGTGTTGAGCCATGGTTATATGATGTAATCATTTATTTTATGTTATTTATTATTTTATTTTTGTGAACTACCCCAAAATTAGTTCAGTTTTTATGTATATGGTTGGCTTGGGATTTGTTGTTGGTGGGGCGTCAATTAAGGTGCACCCTGGGCGTCATAGGCGTTACATTTTTCTGGTGATTTCTCAGATGCATTGTCGACGCCAACCGGGTAAGACGCACGTTACTGTCTCTCTCCAACTAACTTATGCGACTTTATTTTAATCAATTTATTTTCTGTTTTAAACGATTACTAGTGTGGCGTAATATATTGGTAACCATGTGACGAAGACTGTGCCGCATTATTAGGTTGCACGTAATGTTTTATTTGATTAATTAGAAAGTTAGGATGTCTGATCTGGAGGGCCTGTTGCGATATGCTAACGTACCGTAATGGAGTGTAGTTTGGTGCTAATGACACGTGGTCATGCAGGTTAGCATGCGAGCATTATTTTTTAATTTATTTTCATTACATATTCATGCGGTGATATTATATATCTTATTTCTGTGAATATTACAGTTGTGTGCCAAATTAATCACGGTAGTACATAAAGGTAATGTTTAATGCATTATACGGTGTTTAACCCCGTGTTATATTGTGCTAAGCAGGAGAGAGAGACATTTAGCGTGTGTAACGGCCATGTGTTTTATGTTCTATAAGGTATGTCGTCCATTTTGTTATAATTTTTTTTCTTTCTTATTTAATATTTTAGGTGTGTCGATTTTATTAACCAAATGTTAACATACAACACTGGAAAAGTTGCATTCTAGAGTTAGATAACGGGTATCGGCTTATATCGTGGAGAGTACGTATAATGTGATGATAGATAAAACATGGGAAAAGAAAGGGGCCATTTATGCGTGTATTACAATCATTGTAATTGATTTGATATTGATATGATATATGTGTAGTCATGTGAATGGTGGGTATTGTGTTAATAATATATTATATTATATAACTACATTTATAAATGTAATCTATTATTTTTATATATCATTCTTTATATTGTTAGATCTTATATATCATTCTAGATATTATTATTATTATTCTGTTATTTTATATAATATGTTTATAAGGAGAGTCTCAGATGCCAATCGGATGCCAATCAGCAGAGAGAGAGAGACATTTAGCGTGTGTAACACCCACATGTTTTATGTTCTATAAGGAAATAAAATCGCAGACCTCTACCTGGTGTTCCTGGGTGTTCATTTGACACAATGCAGAGGAAGCCGTCCGCTACAAAGGCGCAACTCAAATTCTACCTGGCTTGCCTGGGCTTTTTCCTGCGCCTCTATTTGCAAGCAGGCCAGATGAACTTTCAGGCAAATCTCATTTTTTGACCCAGTGGAGACCAGAGAGAACGGTTCAAAGGGGGGTAATGTGGCCTTGACGTCTTCCTCCGTTAAGTCTTTAGCCACCACCTACACCTCAATGTGTTCTTCCCTAGCCATAGCAGGTTTCGCACAAGCCCCAGGAGAACTGGCGTCCTTGCTCGCTAGTACAAAGACCTCTAATTCCACCAATTTATCAATCACAGCTCTCTTGATGTTAATTTTAAGAGCTTGCGTCGATACCTGAATCTGGATGTGATCAGCAATTTGGAGCAATTCGTCCTTCCTACACCTCTCCAGCTGCTCAAAGGAAGGCTCCTCCACAAACGTTCGCAAATCGAAAGTAGCCATAACTACCTTGCCAAAAACACAATCCACAAATCAGAATCCTATACCAGTCCTTATTCCTAAACAAATACCCAATAACGCTAACCAGTCCCAAAATGCACAAAAGTACAAACACCAAAATTCTGCAACCAAAAAAGAAATCCTTAAGACTGGGAAACTGATCTCCCGGACGAGCCCCGAAAAATGTTATGACCCCAAGTGTCTAGGGGTAAAGGGGTGTAACATTTAGGATAATTTTTGGATGCAGGTGGGTTCTGGTGAGGGACTTAGGAAGCATGACAACAAGGGTTGGTGCAAAAAGTGATTATTTTAAGGTGAATAAGTTACTGGTATGTGATAAGACACAATAACACACAGGGTAAGGGAAATATAGTAGTGCCAAGAAAAGAAAACAACAAATAAAATGGAACTGGCTAAGAAGGTGAGGGAAAGCTAACCTAACTACAAAAGAAAACCCAAAACACACGGTCTTTGGCATCTTCAAACGCCCTAGCTAACCTTCACTGACTTCCCAAAACCATACAAGAAAACGGCACTCACCCATCCTAAACTAGTGTTACTAATACAAAAATCAACTATGTGTGCAGAATCTACCCGACTATCTAACTCTATACACAAAAGTTCACACAAATACACAAGTGAACTAAGAATACAAATAAGGGAAAATGAGAGTAGACAACAGGAACAGGGTACAAAAGAACACAGAGGTTGATAACACGTTAGGGCAAGGTAACAGCAAAATAAACGATAAATACAAACAAACAAACGAAAGTACGAGGAAAATACAAACAAACAACCAACCAACAAGGCCGAAGCAAAAACCAAAAGCGAAACAAAACCGAAACCTAGCCGAGCAGAACCGAAGTCAAACGAATGGCCCCTTCGTTCTGAAAACCTCCAACTGATATACTGAATAATCTGCGTTCTGATTGGCTGAGAATTAATTGACGATGATGTCAGACCGAAACCATGATGTAATGATGGACCAATGGGGGAGGGAGAACAATCAAGGTCAGCAAGTGTGGAAGACAGCAACAAAACACACATGGACCTAACACTGAGACTTAGCAGCAGTTGTCCTGTGTCTCCAGCTTCAACACAGTGATATATATATATATGCTCCTGTGATTTATTGGTACATGCCCAGGGCAATAATCAGGATCAGGATTTAGCTCCAGAAGGGCCAGAGATAGTGTTGTGAAGTACAGCAACCCACAGGATCACAAAGGTAGAGCCACTGCACTGTATCTCCGTCAAAAACCAACATATACTGTACACTTATGTAGCAGCATAGTATTGCTTACAGGTCTCGGAGACGGTGCGCTGTCTCCGTTGACAGAAACCTGTTCTTGCTGCCCCAAATTAT
The DNA here is from genome assembly GCF_055471065.1 of Atractosteus spatula. Taxonomy (NCBI): domain Eukaryota; kingdom Metazoa; phylum Chordata; class Actinopteri; order Semionotiformes; family Lepisosteidae; genus Atractosteus; species Atractosteus spatula. The sequence continues at coordinate 153,651 of NW_028296875.1, forward strand.
CATATTTTACTGGAGCTTACATTTTGGATCCAGATCTGCAGTCTGGCCGACAGGTCTTTTAAGAAATGACAAATTCTGGATCATGTCAAATGAGCAGGAAAAGTGTATTTAGTGAAGTGTTTTGCAGTGATCATGTGGCTCTGCCCTCAAAACTATGTGATTGATATATTTTTGTCATGTGTGGGTTTGTCCCAGGTATTAATCACAGGCAATGTCAACAGAACAGTTTCATACTCCAGAGTGCTTCAGAGTTCCATACTGCCTTAACATAAGCAGCTCATTCTTAGTAATAATAATAATAATAATAATAACAATTAATAATTGCTTATACCCATATAGCGTTTTTCTGGACACTCCACTCAAAGCACTTTAGAGGTAATGGGGATTCCCTTCCATCAGCAGCCATATCACCCTGCAATTCACAACTAGCAACCCACTGAAGCAAAGCAGGTGTGAGCCTGGCCAGTACCTGGATGAGAGACCTCTTGGGGAAAAACTAAGGTTGCTGCTGGATGAGGTGTTAGTGGGGCCAGCAGGGGACGCTCACCCTTCTGTCTGTGTAGGTCCTAATGCCCCAGTATAGTGATGGGGACACTATGCTGCTGCACAGTGGTGGTGGTGGAGGGGAGTCCCCATTACCTGTAAAGCGCTTTGAGTGGAATGTACAGGAAAAGCGCTATATAAGTGTAAGTAATTATTATTATTACCACCACCAATGTGCAGCATCCACCCGGATGATGTGACGGCAGCCACAGTGCGCCAGAATGCTCACCACACATCAGCTATCGGTGGGGAGGAGAGCAGAGTAATGAAGCCAATTCGTAGATGGGGATTATTAGGAGGCCATGATTGGTAAGGGCCAATGGGAAATTTGGCCAGGTTGCCAGGGTTACACCCCTACTCTTTTCGAGAAACGCCCTGGGAGTTTTAATGACAACAGAGCGTCAGGAGCTCGGTTTCCCATTTCCCGGTGTCCCCGTCACTATACTGGGGCATTAGGACCCACATGGACCGCAGGATGAGTGCCCCCAGCTGGTCCCCACTAACATCTCTTCCAGCAGCAACCTTAGTTTTTCTCAGGAGGTCTCTCATCCACATACTGACCAGGCTCACACCTGCTTAGCTAATAGCACAAAGGTAACAGCGAAACCGCACTACAACATAACTATTTCGCTTTTTCATTTAGAAAAAAACAAACAGTATTTTAAAAAATTTAATGCATTTCTATTCCTTTTACCTTTCCTCAGTTTTGCCTTTCCTAACTTGTAAGGACAATATCTACACCTTGTGGTCATTGTTTGTAATGTCTTATTTTGAGGATTTTTTTTTATTTCAATTCTCTATTTGGTGATTTTATTTTTATTTATTTGAATTGTTCATTCAGCAGTACTAGATTTTTTAAAAAATTGAAGGCTACTACTATACATAATGTGAGTTTATTTAAAAAATGAAATAAAATGAAAGGAATGCATTTTTATAAGGAAAACAATGTTGATATTCCTGTGATAATCTTCCTTAGATCAGGTGTTGCATCATTAGGACACTTCGTGGGCTTGAACTACACAGATTTTCCCGTTCTATGGTACAAGATAAATAAAAACAAAAGCATGTATTTTAATTAGATTTGTTTTTTAAAGCACGTAATAATTTATTTAATTAACATAAGTGAAATAAAAACATTTTAAAATCATACTTTTAGTATATTTAGTCCCTAATGCATAATGCAATGATAATTTGTGCAACATGCACAGGTGTGTCTCAAAGGGCACTGTACTCCATACTCCAGAGTGCTTTAGAGTTCCATACTGCCAAACACAAGCAGCTCTTGCATAGTAGAGCACATAATAGCACAAAGGTAACAGCGAACCCGCACTACAGCATTACTGTTTTGCTTTTTAATTTAGAAATAAAAACAGTATTTTTTCAAATTCAATGCATTTCTATTCCTTTTACCTTAACACAGCTTTGCCCTTCTTAACATGGGAGGACAATATCTCCACCCTGTGGTCATTGTTGGTAATGTCTTACTTTGAGGGCAGGTTTTTATTTCAATTCTCTAATGGGTGATTTTAATATTATAGATTTGATTTCTGCATTCAGCAGTGCAAGATTTTTTTTTCCAAGTTCAATGGAACCATCATAGTAACGTAAGTTTCTTTAAAAAAATTAAATGAAATGAAAGGAATACATTTTTATGAGGAAACCAATACTGAGATTCCCATGATATTCTTCCTTAGTTCATGTATTGCATTAGAACACATTGTGGGCTTGAGCTACAATAAAATCTCTGTTCTGTGATACAAGATAAATAAAAACAAAAGCATTCATTATAATTAGTTTTGTTTTATAAACAACACTTAAGATCTGATTTCATTAACATATGTGAAAAACATTGCAAAATGCAATGAACAAAGTATTGCTTACAGGCCTCTGAGATAGAGTGCTATGCTTTTTGACACATACCTGTGCTTCCTGCAAAAATTACCATTTTACTATAGCTTACATTTTGGCTGCAGATCTGCAGTCAGACCTACAGGTGATCCCAACGTATCCCAAACTATCCCAAAGTATAGCAGGGTTCACTTCTTTGTTATCATCGTTCTCTAAATATGACTTGACTTCTTATTAAGTCTCCAAACTGTATTTCTACGTCTACTATCTTGGTGTAAAAATTATACATTATTCCACCTCATGCCTATCATAATTAAACATGAAATCATCTATTCTGGAGTATACTGAGTGTGGGACATTATAGAGTATGCTGAGTATTTAACATTAAATACCGCTACTTCAAAATTTCTATGCACAACCAGCATATAATGGTGTGATGTATATGTTGGCAACTTGAACATATAAATCCATACAACATGAACAGTAAACAAAAAACAATTTAAAAAAGAATGACTTCCACCGATGGGGTCAAACGGTGATCCAGTTCCTTCCCAGGAATGGAGAGGAAGTTCCCGTGTCCTGTGGGGGCCCCTCGCTTACACGAGCAGGTGAATTAGCTCCCCCGCTCCTTCTATCTCTGCCAAGAATGAAGCTCCACCTTCTCGGTCAGTTTGGAAAGTCACTGTCTAACAACAGGTCTTTATAAATCATATATATAAAACAAGCAGAAACGCCGTCTGTACTCGTATTAAAATGCTTATATATTATAGTTCCCAAATATGACTGATATGCAACAGAAAGTATCCAGTGATTTTACAATGTTTCTTGGTTTATATCCGCTGTGGGTGAAATTAATCTGTTCATTTTTATCCTCTCCGAACTGCATCAATGTTATATCCTCTTTCTTCAGGTCCTCTGCTGACTCCTCAGCATTATTGAAAAGCTGTGTTCCTGTCTCCCACTGGATTCACATCTTGGCCAGATAGGGTGTCTGAAAGGGTGCTCCTCTGTTTCCAGTGTGTCTGTCTTTTCTAGTTGTTCTTAAATCTGCTCTGTGAACCCTTGGTGGATGGTGTGGTAGTGGGGCCTACTTGACCCTGCACAGAGTGCTCATCTGGAACACATGGTTGGACTGTATGCATGACCATTATCTCTCATTGCTCAAGCCTGCTCATTACACCTTCTGGTTAAGGAATCCCTTGACAGCATGATTGCAACCGTATGCTGGAAAGCAGCAAAAGCCAATACCTGAGCAATATGGATAGAATAGTCCTATATCATAGTTTGACATCAAAGTTGTTACAGATTTATGGTCCCTGACTTGCCATCTACTCATGTACTGCCCTGCTGGTAGTTTTTCTCACTAAAATAACTTTCTTTGGTTCCATAGCTTCAGGCATGAACTCGAGCATATCCTCCAGCTCCTCGACATAGGTCTTGACATTACAACCAGGTATTGTCAGATCAAAGATTTCTTTGTCTATTGCTAGCCGTCTAAATTAGTGGAGGTTAAATCCGCTGTCTTACCTACAAAATGGATCAAGGACAGGATGGATACACCTGAGCATCCTGTATATGGCTCTTTCTGATCCACTCGGAGATCCTGTCATAGAGACTCTCTGAGCCCAGGCTTCCTGAATGCCCTTGTACCCTTGGCCCTTACCTGAGACACGCATGCTCTGCTTGAGATCTCTGATTTCTTGCAGGGCAGAGTCTAGTTCCTCAATAAGCATGTCTCTTTGTTCAGTTATTCATTAGTCTTGTTGTATAAACTTTCCAGTTTGATTTCCTGTTCATGCAAGCTTACCTGTATCTCAGCAGTGAAGCATCTTTGCTTTCCTGTAAGCTCTACACTGAAAACCTGAGCCAACCATCTTGCTACTGTCTTAGTATTAAAATACTCCCTCTCAATTTCAGCATTTGGGTTTTTTTTTGTTTGGTTTCTCTGTTGTTCTAAAGGCAGATAAAGGTGTCTCATGGAATCTAAGATCAGGTTGGAGGTTAGTTTTAGTACTTTCACTTTCTGCAAAGACTGATGGGTCTGATTCTCATACTAAGTGGACAGTTACATTCAGAGTCAGGATGTTAGGGAGTCAGGGTGTGTCCTGAGAGAGACCCCTGCTGTTCTCAGACAGCAGGAAAGAGAGGCAATTCACTCTCTCATATTTCTCATAAATCTCATATTTTACTGAGAAGATGCTCCAAATCAGTGTCACTACTGCTACAATGTTATTGCTACACACCTGTACTGTATATGTATACACACCTATATATAGTTTTTGAAGGAGAAACAGTGCAGTGGGTCTACCCTTGTGATCCAGTGGGTTGCTGTACTTCACAACACTATCTCTGGCCCATCTGGAGCTCAATCCTGATCCTGATTATTGCCCTGGGCAATACAGAATCACTGCAGACACTGCACTGAATACACTTTTCCTGCTCCTTTGACATGATCCAGAATTTGTCATTTCTTAAAACACCTGTCGGCCCGACTGCAGATCTGCAGGCAAAATGTGAGCTATAGTAAAATACGGTAATTTTTGGAACAAGCACAGGTATGTGTCAAAAAGCATAGCACTCTATCTCAGAGGCCTGTAAGCAATATTTTGTTCATTGCATTACGCAATGTTTTTTTCACATATGTTAATGAAATCAGATCTTAAGTGTTGTTTATAAAACAAAACCACTTAAAATAAATGCTTTTATTATTATTTATCTTGTATCACAGAACAGAAAAGCTCAAGCCCACAATGTGTTCTAATGCAATACATGAACTAAGGAGGATTATCATGGGAATGTCAGTATTAGTTTCCTTATAAAAATGTATTCCTTTCATTTCATTTTAGTTTTTTAAAGAAACTTATGTTACTATGATGGTTTCATTGAACCTGAAAAAAAATCTTGAACTGCTGAATGCAGAATTCAAATCTATAACATTAAAAGTAAGACATTACCAACAATGACCACAAGGTGGAGATATTGTCCTCCCATGTTAAGAATGGCAAAGCTGTGTTAAGTTAAAAGGAATAGAAATGCATTGAATTTGAAAAAAATACTGTTTTTATTTCTAAATTAAAAAGCAAAACAATAATGCTGTAGTGCGGGTTTGCTGTTACCTTTGTGCTATTATGTGCTCTACAATGCAAGAGCTGCTTGTGTTTGGCAGTATGGAACTTTGAAGAACTCTGGAGTATGGAGTACTGTGCCCTTTGAGACACACCTGTGCATGTTGCACAAATTCTCATTGCATTGTGCATTAGGGACTAAATATACTAAAAGTATGATTTTAAAATGTTTTTGTTTCACTTATGTTAATTAAATAAATTATTACACGTGTTTACAAAAAATCTAAGTAAAATACATTCTTTTATTTTTATTTTTCTTGTACCATAGAACGGGAACGTCTTTGTAGTTCAAGCCCACAGTGTTTCCTAATGATGCAACACATGATTTAAGGAAGATTATCACGGGAATATCAACATTGTTTTCTTTATAAAAAAAACATTATTTTCATTTTATTTTTTAAATAAACTCACATTATGTATAGTAGTAGCCTTCACTTTAAAAAAAAATCTAGCACTGCTGAATGCACAATTCAAATCAATGAAAATAAAATCACCAAATAAAATGAAATAAAAAGTTTCCCGCAAAATAAGACATTACTAACAATGACCACAAGGTAGAGATATTGACCTTAAAAGTTAGGAAAGGCAAAACTGAGAAAAGGCAAAAGGAATAGAAATGCATCGAAATTTGAAAAAATACAGTATTTTTTTCTAAATCAAAAAGCGAAACATTTTTGCTGTAGTGCGGTTTCGCTGTTACCTTTGTGCTATGATATAATCTACTAAGCAAGAGCTGCTTATGTTTAGGCAGTATGGAACTGTGGGGTTAATGGGCATTAAATGGAAGATCTTAGTCTCTTCTTTGACATGCATTGGATTGGAGACAAGATCTCTAGTACCACGATACTGAACACCGGAACCCCCCAGGGCTATGTACTCAGCCCACTCCTGTTCACGCTGATGACTCATGACTGCACTTCTAAGCACACTGCAAATTACATCATTAAGTTTGATGATGACAAGAAAGTGGTGGGCCTAATTAGTAACAACGATGAGGAATCATACAGAAAGGAGGTGGAGCTACTAGTGGACTGGTGCATCAACAACAATCTGTCTCTGAATGTCGATAAGACAAAAGAGATGATAATTAACTGCAGGAAGGCCCGCCCTAATCACTCCCCACTGCACATTAATGGCTCCCCTGTGGAGACAGCTAGAAGTACTAAGTTGCTTGCTGTGCATATCACCAATGACCTCACCTGGACCATCAACACCACCTCCCTAGCAAGAAAAAGCACAACAACGTCTCCACTTCCTGCGGTGACTGAGATAGGCAAACCTTCCCCCACATAATATTGAGGGATCAAACATTTATTTCACTAGTTTGCTTTTACTGTGTAAATAATGTACTAACATCATTTACTAACTATCTTGCCAGAATAATGGAAAATGACCAACTGCAACTTAAGTGTGAGCTGGCTACGCGCCTGGAACGTGAAGAGCAGAGCCAGCTTCGGACAGCCTGACCAGAACTGAGGTTGCCTGATATCTGCTTAAGTCATGATTAACAAATTCTAGATGTACTTAATATCTGCTTAAACAATAATTAAAGGAGCCCAAGAATATTCTTACAATTCTTATAGTTTATCACGTACCAAGGCGCAGCCTTGGCTTTACACCATATGGCATTGAACTGTACTGAAACTGTTCTGGGTGGGTTATCTGTTTGTGATTTTGTATAAAATGTGTCCTCTTGTATCAATAAGTTGAGTCATGGCTTCATCGGCTTTGGCTCCCATATGCATACGTAATAATGGTTCACAAGGAATGACGGCAGCCGAAAGCTTGGGAGAAATTTGAATCATTTATTGAGATGTGGAGATTTGGCGTAACCCGCTTGGCTGAGGGCCGACCTCCCGGCTGTTGGACGGGGAGTATAGGACCCCCATGCAACCAATGGGGTAGCTACAATGGTGGAGAGGGGGTGGAGGAGGGATGCAGAAAACGAACGAGGAAGAGGAGAGGGTGACGTTTGATATATATGGAGACCAGTTGCTTACGTCAGGATTAGTGAGAATAGCAGCAGCTGTGTCGAATGAGCTCGGCTGCTTTCATTCCTCCCGAACTTTCATTAAAAACTCCATTTCACGAGGAATGACGGCAGCCGAAAGCTTGGGAGAAATTAGAATCATTTATTGAGATGTGGAGATTTGGCGTAACCCGCTTGGCTGAGGGCCGACCTCCCGGCCATTGGACGAGGAGGATAGGACCCCCCAAAAGAACCAAGCGGGACCCCCAGTCACCAGTGCAGAAAAACAAAAACAAAAACCAAATGATTATTAAACTAATTCAGCCCAGGAGAGAAAGTGCCTGCTTGAGGGTACCGGGGTTAGTTTTGATGTATGCATGATAAGCCTTGGAGGACCAACGGCCGAGTTGCTTGATGAGATACTCGGGTATGCCTTGGCGAGCGGCAGAGGACGCGGCCCCTGATCTGATGGAGTGCCCGGAGAATTGTTCAAGGGGGTATCCGGTGGTTAGAAGGATGTCATAGAGGTGAGAGAGGAACCAGTTGCGGGTCACGATACGGCCCTTCTCGTTTACGAACAGAGGGTCAGTAGGCAAAGCTCTGGCAGAGGTGCGAAGATATGCGTAATTGGATAGAGGCTCGTACGGGCTTACGTATGAACAGAGTTTGAAATAATAGATGAGAGTGCCGGACCCGAGTTGGTCGGTTTTGCTTTTCTTGAGATAGAAGGTCAGTGTATCGGAAGATAAGATGGAGAAGTCGGATAAGCAGGGTTGAGAAGAAGGATCGAAGGATGTGGAAGCAGCGGTAATTTCAGAGCATCTTAGGAAGCCGAAGAAGACTAACAAGAATAAAGAGTCGAGAGTGCGATCGACCCAGGGTGAGTGGTAATCCGACCTGAGAACGTAGATGCAGGATTCGAGGATGTCCGAGGTAAGTGGTGTGCGTTGGTTCGGAAGTGGTTTTTCAAGCCACTGAAAGCCTTTAAGCAGGAGACTAATTTGAGGGTGGATAAGGGAGGGACAGGTCGTGCCGAAAAGGAGTTTATGGAAGAAGTGGATGCCGCACAGGTATACTTTGGTGGTGGATGCTCGTACCTTGAGTGAGTTTCTACAATAGCAAACGAAGGATGATACGGTGAGAATATCGAAAGAAGGGAATTTTATGTTTGTGGAGAGGTGGAAGGATTGGAAACCCTTCCAGGCAGTCCAGTAAGAGTTGAGAGTTCGAGGGGCAATCCCTAAGAGGATAGTTTGCTGGGCCAGCTGGATGTAGTGATGGAAAGGATGATTCAGAGGAACGTGAGTTCCAAATAGGGAGGTACTGTGCATGGGTTCGGTCTTGCATCTGGTGCCAAGTTCCTGAATTTCTGAAATTGAAAGTGAGAGAGAGAGTCAGCTATCTCATTAAGGTGACCTGGAATGTGAGCAGCTACGAGGATGAATTGATGTGTGAGAGAAATCCATTTAAGGCGGCGGAGAAATTTCATGATAGATCGGGATGAAGACCTTCCTTTGTTGATTATATGGACTACTACATAGTTGTCTGAATGGATAAGGACGGATTTTTGTTTCCAATTGTGGCCCCAAAGAGAAGCTGCAACGACAATTGGAAATATAAGGCCGATGACTGGCCTGCGAGAGGGATCGAAGAGAATTCAGGAGGCCAAGGGGCCGCAAACCACTGGCCTATGTAATAGCCTCCAAAACCGACTGAGGGGGCTGCGTCTGTGAAAAGCTGGATATCCTCGGCGTCAGAGAGGAGGTCATCGTAGAAGAGAGATATGCCATTCCAGTTGGCCAAGAAAAGCTGCCAAAGCCTGAGCTCGGATTTGCAGTTGGCTGAAAGGCTTACGTGATGGTAAGAAGAGGACACAGAAGAGGCGAGGTCAAGAAGGTAGGAGATGAATGACCGTCCTTGAGGAATGATACGCATGGCGTAATTGAGGTGGTCAAGCAGAGAGAGAAGTTCCCTCTTTGTGCAAGATTTGGCGGAAGAATAGGTAGAGATATACGTCTGGATCCTGTCGATCTTGTCGCGAGGCAGGGAGGCGGAGAAATTGATGGAATTGAGGGTGATCCCGAGGAATTGGATTATATGAGAGTGACCGGTTGTTTTGTCTGTGGCGAGAGGTACCTCTAGTTTCCCGAAAACGGAAGTAAGTGTGGAAGAGGCTCTTGCGGGTGGGGCGTGAGGAAAATCTATGGTAAGGAAATCGTCGAGAAGGTGGACGAGAAAAGGAAGCCTATAGTTATTCAAGAGGATCCAGCAGAGAGCTTCGGCTAAGGTATCGAAAATTTTTGGGCTACTCCTGCATCCGAAAGTAAGGCGGACTGCGAAGAAGAACTTGTTCCACCAATGAACTCCAAAGAGGTGCCAGAAGTCTGGGTCGAGAGGCATAACTTTAAAGGCACTGGAGATGTCGGCTTTAGCGAGCCAGGCGCCCGGACCTGCGATTTTGATTAGAGAAATGGCATGGTCGAATGTGGCATAGTGGAGGGAGAAGTCTGAACTGGGAATAAGGCTATTGAGACTTGGCACGCGGGAGTTATGGGGGGCTGACAAGTCAATTATAAGGCGTTTTTTACCGGAATACTTACGGACCGCTATACCGATGGGATTGATGCAATATGCGGGGAATGGGGGAGAGTCAAGTGGGCCGATCATGAAACCGTTCTCGACTTCAGATGCTAACAAGGAATCAACGGACTGGGGATCGGCGGTGGCAGATTGCAAATTTTTGCAAAAGACGGGGGAAGAAGGAAGTGTGCACAGGCCTGGTGAGAATCCGAAGGAAAGGCCGTCGAGTAAGATGTGGGTGGAAGAGGGGTTGGGGTAACGGAGCAGTTTGGAAGCAAGAGCGGGGATATCGATTGGGGTAGACAGAAAAGCCAGTAGTCATTTGGGAACGCTGAAGGTGGAGCGAGTATGGAAAGGCCGGCGGGGGCAGGCAGAGCGAGCGTGAGCTTCACTGCAGAAGCTGCAAATGTGGAGGAAGCGACAAAGGGAAGAGGTGCATGTCGAGGAATTGAAGTTGTTGCAAATTTGTTGACCTCTGATCATCACGATGGGGCGACCGCGAACGTCTCTGGACCAGGAAGGTTTGAAGAAGACCTGGCGGGAGAATTGATGCTGAGGGGGAGAAGGGGCAGAGTCGGGGTTGAGCTTGCGGACTGTATTTGGGCAAAGATTTGATGAATGTGTCCAAGAGGAACAGAAGTCGCAGGAAAGAGCTCTGATGCCGGCGAAAGTGCGGCAGTAAAGCTCAATGTCGAGGGCTCCCCAGTAGGTGGGCTGGTTCCATTGGAGTAGGTGGGCAGCGGCCTTGGCCGAGAACTGCTTGTGGTAGTCGTAGAACAGGGAGCCCTCGAAACGGACAGATAGATCGAGGATGATGTGCATGTAATCGCCAAGTTCCTGACGACGTTCAGGAAAGGCTGAGCACATGATGTCGCAAAAAATGCTGAAAGCCAAGCAGAAGTCGGAGATTCGAAGGACTGAAGCAGAGTGAGGGTCATAAGATTTGAGAGTAACGGAAATCAAGCTGCAGTCGACTGTTCTGGAATCGGAGTTGTAAGTGGAGGAAGAGAGAAGGTGAGCTAGATTGATGTCTGCACCTCGTAGAATTTGCTGCCGGAGTGAAAAGGGAATGGGAGGAGGACTAAACTTTAGTGCGTTAGGAGGAGCTGGGAGAGGAACGGCTGTTCGGGAAAAAAGTCCTTAGTAAAGGGGAGATTGGAATCCAGGGCCGAAGGCATGGGATGACTGATGCCGTGTTGGACACCGGGGATGGGAGAAGATGAGGAGTGAAGAAGAGTGGAAAGCAGATTGTGGTAGGAGGGGTTAGACGGATCTGGGGCCTGAAGCTCATTGGCTTGGGATATGGAAGCCGAAGACTGTTGAGGAGGAATTGAAGCAGGGCAAAGGCTGCGTGAAGGACTGAGGAGGCTGCCGAGTCGTCTTGGACGCCAGGGGGTGGGGGAGGGTAAGAGCCGCCTGCTGGCTGAGCTGGGGGTCGTTTACTGGATGGCCTTTGGGCCGTGGATACCGCAGCAGGGGCCGAAAGAAAAGAAACCGGGGCCGAAGGCACCAAGCTGGCGGAGCTTGAGCCGTGTTGGACGCCGGAGGTAGAGACAGAAGAGAGTGCAGAAATTAGATTAAGCAGAGAAGGGTGTAGCGGCAATGCTTGTTAATAAGACAGAGTTAAGCGTTGGTATGCTCCTAAAGGAGGCCCCATCTCACCCTCCATCTCTGTGGTGCAACCACAGAGAAAGAATTCATGCAAGTTGATTTAAGATGTTTTTCTTTTGATAAGAAGCAAGCTCCCAGACGGGGATGCAATTAGCTAAGCCTGGCTATCATGATCAATGGTCATCCACTGGCGCCTATCAGTCTAGGGAGTGCCGAATGGACATCTGGACTGCATTTCTAAGTGTCAAGAGTAAGTGACTTATATCTCACCTTGACCAACCAATCAGGGACTGGTAATACCACGTGGGTCTCCAATGCCCGCCAAACTCTCAACCAATCAGCACACATCTGGGTCTTGATCAAAAAGGGAGCGCAAGCTCAGTTCTGGGCTCTCCTTGGCCATTTTCGCGCATCCTCAGAGACAATCACGTGACAACTGCTGTTGTCTGCAAAAGGACTTGGACTTTGTTCTAAGCGCGAGGCCGAGGATCCCGTACGTACTCAGAATTCTACCAACGTGAATGCTCCGCTTGATCAACGGCAGCCTACAGTTGGACCCTCGTCAACAACCTGAATAGCTTATTCAGAAGCAGCGCTGGACCGGGAACGAACCAGTTTCTTCCCAGGCAAAAGAGTGACTTGTGAGGACTCGCGGTCACACTCTGTGCATAGAGACTTTCTACTAGCCAGCCGGACTGCTGGTAGATCCCCTCGGAGCAACGACTGCCCTGCGCGCCGCAGTCAGATTCCTCCGCCCGTCCTACTCCGAGCTGCACCTCGACTGGTTGGCCGGTAGCCAGAGGACGCCGACACAACGTCCATTGGACAACCGCTGCAACAGAGGCTGCAACAGAGCCTGTCAGCTGGTTTGGTGTTGGTGCCGGGAAATTCCAAATCCAAACACAGTGGATAAGTAAACCCCATGTTCTACATTGCGTCTCGAGAATTTAATTGTACCTCAACACAAGTTGTTATCAATTTAATTCATGAGTAATGTATTTACTTCCGAGTTTAGAGTAACAGTGGGTAATAACACTGATTAGCGATTTGGTAACCGAACGATATATATTGACATATATTCTCTGTTGTGTATCTCTTTGTGTTTGCATCTCTTCGAGATTATATACCTTGTATTTTGATAACCCTCACAGTAAGGTCTGCCGCTCGTATCCAGGCAGACTAGTATATAGTTGGTGCACAGTTTATATTAATAAATGTATCTCGTGTATTGAACCCGTGTGTGTGCGTTGTTAGTTGTTCTGACGATTGATTTTCTAAAAGCCCCAACGAACAACCTCGTGATTACTGCTACAATTGATAATTGTCTCAGTAAACCCATCAAACCACTACATTTACTGGCGTCCCTGGGTGGGCAGTTTAGAATGAAATGAGAATCAATCGCACAGAATAACTGATATTGCTGTGAGTTCAAGTTCAGCACAGCACCGCGGCTTCTATACGCGAATACCGGGTGTGCTGATAACTGCGTAAAGAAATCCCCCTGTTTTCTAGCGTTTAGTGTAACGTGTGCTGATTGGAAATCCATCTGCCCGGGTGTTTAGATTCCATACTGTATTTTGGAAAAAAAGAAAAAAGTAATACTCTTAAAGTCCCTGACGTAATGACAATGGCTGCTAAAATGTCTGAAGTGGAGTCGCTTATAAGTACTATTTCTAGCGACGACAATCCTGGTTACTGGAGCGGTATCGAAAAGTTGAACTTTGATGATATTGAGAAGCTGCAAATAGATTTAGTAGCTAAGGTAGCGAACCAGCTTAACACAGGAGGGTCCGTGAACGCAGTTCAGGTCCTGTCGAGTTTCGCCTTAAATCTAGCTAAACAGCTGGAACTGTCTTTGTCCGAGCTGACAAAGTTTCAAAAGCTTCAGGGAAAGCTAGAAAGATATAAGGCGGAGCGAGTTGAGTTGTTGGATATAATCAGAGAAAAGAGAGTGAAAAATGAGGAAAGTGAAGACAGACTCAGGGAAGTTTTAGGTAAATTAGATGACCTGTCTGCTAGAGAAACTGCGGCTGAGGTAGCTAGGAGAGACCTGGAAGCGAGCTTGAAAGAAAAAGAAAAAGAAATTGAGCGTTTAAATGAGCTCAGCCAGGAAAGGCAAAAGGAGTTAGATGCTGCCGTACTGGAAGCAAAACAGGCTAGATTCCACTTGCATGCCAGCCCATCTAGCAGCCCGGAGCGCTCACCCAGCGCGCCGGGGGGAGGTTTCTCCCGGCCAGGGTCCGTGGTCGGATCGGCATGGGGGAGATCGCCGAGTCCTGCGCGAGACGCAAGGGCGATGCAATTCAGGCAGAGACCCCCTGCTCCTGATCACGGCCGTCCCCCTGCCCGCGGAGAAACCGTAAAAATTAACCTCCACTCCCTGAGGCAGTTAGCCAAAGATGTAGAAAGGTTTGACCCGTCAGTGTCAGGGAATAATGTGGAAACCTACATCGATGAGCTGAGACACACTTTGCAGTTTATGCCCGGAGCGTCCGAACAGGAAAAGGCTATGTTAGTAAGGAAAACTACTAGCCGAGCGGTCCACGAGTGGATGTCTAGACAAGGACCGGAGGTCTGTAATAGCTTTGAGGAGCTGTGTCAGGCAATGATCGGAGAATTTTCGGCTTTTATCGATCCCATAGCTGCCGTGGCCACTGCGCACCATATTAAGCACGAAAAAGCTGAAGCCCCTCGCGACTATTATGAGAGGCTTAGGCGCACTTATTTTGCAGGGCGGAATGAAGAGGGTTGCGAAGAGAACGTGAATTTCAAAGGTTTATTCATTGCTAATCTGCATCCCTCAATCAGGAAAATGATTGTGATGCACACTGATGCAAAAGCGATGAAAATGGCTGACATTAAAGGTTGGCTCAAAAAGCCTGGGGAGCTGAAGTCTCTGCTTCCTCAGAGCGAAAACCTGCTAAAACGGCCGTGTTCGCCACTAAAGCCAGCAGGGTTGACGACTCGCCTCAGCTCGAGGGAGCTGAGGTTCCTGAGCCCGCTAAGCCCCGGCGCAAAATAGGCAGGCAGGATCGCACTAAGCGTCAGAGCCGCCGTGAGCGCTACGGGGAAGGCAAGGGCACAGGCAGAGCCTATCAGAAGGCTGGACGAAGGGAGTCGACTGCAACCCGCCTGGCCAGGCTTGAACAAGCCCTGCTTGAGAGATCAGGACAGGGTAAACCTTCCGCACCGAATGCCGGAAGCGTGAATGAGCTTAGGGGGACCACGCCCCTTCTCACTGGAGGAGGCGGGGATCCATCCCAAACCCCTCCCTCAGTCTATCTGATTGGGTGGGAGGGTTCCTGCCTGGAAGAAGGCTGTGACTCTGAGTTGGGCGCTGACCCCGCCCCTGAAGTCAAAGAAAAGGCAGGCTTCCAACAATTCTTAGGGAATCTCAGCCAGAAAGGCAAAGCAAGGCGTATTTATATCAAGGTTTCTCTTGAAAACGTCTTAGATAGAGAAGCACTGATTGACACTGGGGCTGAAATTAGTTTGATGTCAGCCGATCTACTCAGCGAGCTCAAACGAGTAGCGAAAGGAAAAGGCATCAGACTTAAGGTAGAACCGTGTAAGATAGATATTTCCAGCTATACCCAGGATCATGCCAGGATCACACACCGAGTGTGGGTGGCACTTAGGTTCGGGCCAATGAACGTGGTGCATCCTGTTTACATCTCTAGGTTTAAAACAGAGCCACTACTCATTGGCCAAGACCTGCTTGACAGGCTGGAGCCTCTGGTGGACTGCCAGCGTGGAAAATTGTGGGCTCAGGTCAAAAACCCTAAGCCTGCCGTACAGCAAAAAGGGGGGTTCAGTGGTTATGCTGTGATCACACAGTGCCCACTGAACACTATAGCTGAGTTGGAGGATCCTCCTGGTTCCTCTGGACGAGAAATAAATGTCTCTTCTTGCTTTCCAAAACTACAGGGAAGTCCTGCCCAGGCCAGCACTCCCACGGTCTCCCAACTACAGGAGCAGTGCTCCGAGCAGCTGCTTGACCCGCCAGGTAAAGCACACCCCTTTTTCATCCCTGAAGAAGAGTGGATCTCCCTGTCCGGTAATGAATGGGAGTCCTTTCTATGCGCCCTGGTACCTCAGGGGGACCAGGACTACCACCCCATGGTGGTGGGAGGGGTCCAGGTGGCAGAAGTGCAGGTTGATGATGTAATTCTCAGCCTCAGCTCTGAGAAGTCCATAATCAGTGAAGTTCTGTTCGAGGACCTGTCGCGAAGCCGTCAGGTGACCCTGGTGACGCAATCACAGGTTCTGTGGTGGGCACCCCCACCTCATAGGTCTATTTGGAGCAAAGGAAGCTGTGCAGCTTCCATCTCCATCGGAAAAAGGAAGTTTGCTCACTACTTCCAGGTAGCACCTCAGCTGACCCATTCGGTCTGTATTGGTGCAGACCTGTTGGTTCGACTGGGCGCCCAACTGGACACAGTAAACAGTGTGCTGTGGACACGGGTGAACCCAGATGCCCACTCTCTAAGCGGCGACCCCGAGAACATTCGGTCAGGTCAGACGATTCCTCAGGCCTGCCAGGTAGTAAACGAATCGGACCTGATCGTTCCTGCGTCAACAGCAGGGTTTCCGGTACGCCTTGTCCTAAAGAAGGGACAGAGAATGGATGCTGAGATGGTTTTCTTCCAACCATCAGCTCAGTTTATCAGACTGAACCTAGCAGTCTGTGGTACCCCCAGACTGGAAAGGAATGGCCGAGCCACCTGCCTGTTGGTGCAAAACATAGCAAAACAAGATGTCAAAATCCCTGCTCGCACTGACATGGGACTGGTAATTGACAATGGTTTCTATGATTTCGAACTGGCCATCCCAGTACTGGGGCAGCTCCCTGGTCCCTTGGCCAGGGAGGGGGGAACCGAGCAGGTGTACTACACCTACCCCCGGCGGATGATTGCAATTATGCCAATAGAGGGATTCTGCAACCAGGAAGTGTGCAGAGTGGACCTTAGCGATAAGGATGAGATGCTTGTGTATACAGTACACGCAGGGGTCCCGACGGACCACTCAGCCGAGAGTGCGACCCGGGATACCGCCATGCCGTCAAAAGCGGGGTTCCTAGAGCAGGTACAGGAACAGGTTGGTAAGGCAGATGCCCTGGAAACGGAAAGCCAGCGTCAGCAGCTGCGTCAGATCTTCCAGGATTTCCAGGAAGTGTTTGCACGGGACGCCTATGACTGCGGGGTGACGGATTTGCACACAGTGCGCATTCCTACGGCCCCTGGCGCCCGCCCAACCTATGTCAGGCAGTATCGCATTCCCCTCACGGCATACGAGTCCATAAAGCAGACGTTGGATGCTCTACTAGAGCGTCAGATCATAAGGGAGTGTAACTCCACTTATAACTCCCCACTGTGGCCGGTGCTGAAACCCAATGGTAAGTGGCGTCTGACCATTGACTACCGGCAGCTGAATAAACAGGTTCCTTTGTCACGATGGCCAATGATCTACCTAGATCAGGAGTTAGCCAAGGTGACAACAGCGAAATATTTCACCATAGTGGATGTGGCCAATGGGTTCTGGACCCTTAAGGTAGAACCGACAGACCAGTACAAACTGGCCTTTTCCTTTGGAAACAGGCAGTTCACCTGGAATCGATGCCCCTTTGGGTATTCCAACTCCCCAGCGGAGTTCAACATATTTCTGCACAAAGCCATGAGTGATGCAGCCGCCAGGGGCAACTTGGTCTATGTGGACGATATTCTGATGCGGAGTCAGACCTGGGAAGAACACATGGCCGAGATCAGGCATGTGTTGACCCAGCTCTCCCGTGCAGGGGCCAAACTGTCTCTGGCTAAGGGACAGTGGTGTAGGACCCAAGTGGAGTACGTGGGACTATTGGTTGGAGCCCAAGGCATACAGCCACAGTCCAGCAGAGTCCAAGCTATCCAGAATATGAAGTCGCCCACTAACCTGTCTGAACTGCGCAGCTTTCTGGGAGTATGTAATTATTCCCGGCAGTTCATTGAGGATTACGCTGAAATAGCAAGGCCCCTCCACAAGCTGTTGCAGAAAGACGTGCCCTTTGAGTGGGGACCTTCCTCAGAACAGGCTGTAATGGAGCTGAAGCGCAGACTCGGTAGTGCGCCGTGCTTGGCCTACCCTGACAAAAATAAGGTCTTCTACCTTGAAGCAGGGTTCTCAGAGCACTGCCTTGGGGCTGCTCTGAGTCAGGAATATGACCAAGAGCGAAGGGTGGTGGCGTATGCCAGTCAAGCCCTGAGCCCAGTGGAGCAGAAGTTCTTGGACTGCGAGAAGGCCCTGTTGTCTACGGTCTGGTCGGTAGAACACTTCCGTAGTTATGTAGGGGGACAAAAGATCATCATCGAAACCTGCCACCAGCCTGTGACATTCCTGCATAGCCAGAGACTGAAAGCGGGCAGGGTGTCAAATAGCAGGATTGTGGCATGGATGATGGCCCTACAAGGCTATGAGATAGAGGTACGTTATGCACAGAGCAAGAAAATGTACCTGGGACAGGGCCTGGCTTTGGGCCAAGTGTGTCACGGCTGTGACACTGACATGGAAGCTCCAGAAACAATTCCCGCTGCTGAGCTACCGAACAATCACCGGTACTACGATGAAAACGTGGGCCAGGGCTTACCCATGGCCTATGTTGACGGTTGCTCTTTTCGCCACGAACAGCAGGTGCTAGCAGGGGTAGGAGTAGTCTGGCAAGACAATACTCCCTGTGGGCCGACCCGCTATAAGCTAGGACCAAAGACTAGTCAGTATGCGGAAGTAGCTGGGGTGCTGATCACCCTCCAGCAGGCCCTGACAAATGGCCTTAAACAATTTGTCATCTGTAGTGACTCGAACTACGCCCGACATAGCTTCGTGTCCCATCTTCCGTATTGGAAGGGTAACGGCATGAAAAATGCCCGGGGCAAGGAAGTAAAGAACAAAGAGTTGTTCCTGGCCAGTGACAAGCTCACGACCAAGGCTGGAATGATGGTTTACTGGAGGAAGGTGAAGGGACACTCCCAGGTGAAGGGACCCGACAAAGACGGGAATGATGAGGCCGACCGGCTGGCTAAATCTGGCGCCTTAGAGGGTGAACCCTGGCAGTTCCAGCAGGAATGGCTACCCCCAGAAACCGTGGCTGAGGTCAAGGCGGTCACCCGAAGCAGGGCTAGACAGGATGTCGGAGCTGACCCTCAATCTGTAGTGCTTGGGTCACAGGGTTTTAACACCGATCTTGCGGAAATGCAGAAACAGGACCCAGCAATTGGGCTAATGTATCAGCATATCGCTGACCCAGTGCGTCAACCTCTTTCGGAATAGGTGCTGAGCCAGTCTCCAGAGCTGAAGGAGCTGGCAGAGGTGAAAGACAACCTAAAAATTATAAAGGGGTTGTTGGTTTGTGTACCAGTTGCACAAGGTGTCCCAAAGTGGGTAGTTCCCCGCTGCCATCGGGGGGTCATGATCCAACACGCTCATGACGAGCCCTGTGGGGGTCACCGGGGAATCAAGGCCACATACGACACTATCCAGCAGGTGGCATTCTGGCCTCACATGGGCCAAGACATCGCCGCGTATGTAAAGGGGTGTCTGACGTGTAGCCAGTTCCAACCATCACGGCCCTTGCACCGTGCACCACTCCAGAAAAAGGGCATGACATTCCCCTGGTCCAATCTACAAATGGATTGGGTGGGGCCGCTGGTGAGGTCATCCAGAGGGAACAAATATTTCCTCACGGTTACGTGTGCATTCACAAAATGGATTGAGTGCCTCCCAGCACCCAACGACACGGCAGAGACAACTGCAGTGCTGTTGGTGAACCATGTGTTCAGTCGATGGGGACTCCCCCTGACCGTGGACTCGGATCGGGGAACCCATTTCACAGCTACAGTAATGGCAACCCTGTGGAATATGCTTGGGGTCAAGGCCCAGTTGCATATCTCCTACCACCCTCAATCCTCGGGCCAGGCAGAAAGGGCAAACCGAACGGTGGTTAGTATGCTCAAAAAGTTTGTCTCCACCAGCAGTAGGGACTGGGACATTAAGCTGCCCCTGGTTCTGATGGCCATCCGAGCCACGCCCCATTGCTCTACGGGGGTCCCACCTTTTGAGATGATGACAGGTCGGAAGATGACTCTTCCCCTACACTGTCTTTATGGGGTGGAGGACCTGAGCACGACGGGGGCTGCTACGGCCCATCAGTATGTGTCAGACCTGCGAGCACATCTGCAGGCAACCTTTGCTTTTGCCCAGAACAATCTGGGAAGGAGTGCAGAGGGTAGGAAAGCATACTATGACCGAAAGGCAGTTAACCAGGAACTCCAAGTAGGAGACAAGGTCCTGTACTTCCAATTTGCCAAACCCACAGGGGTGGCCCGGAAGTTCTTACCCAGTTGGACAGGACCCCACGAGATTGTCGATAAGGTATCACCGGTAGCTTATCGAATTCGGATTGAAAAAGGAAGGCAATCTCTGGTCTATAAGTGGGTGCATCGCAACCACCTCCGGTTGTATCGCCCACCTCAAATGGCGCCGGAGGTTAAAAATCTAAACCCGATCAAGAGGGGGGTGCCCCTTTGTAGCTGCAGGTAGTTAGGTATTGTAGTGTAGGTCCTCCTAGGAAAATATATTCAAAATTATAGTGGAACTGTACCATGTGCCTCATCTGTGTTCCAGAATGGGAATCCTAAAACTGCCACGGCTGGTCCTGACAGTGCTGTGGATCGCCTCGACACAGCCCCTTGAAGTTGTGGAACCCGGTCCTCCTACCGGCATAGTCCTGCAGGACGCTCCCGGATTGTTGTTAACAAATTGCAGAACATATACTCAGCGAGTGTATGTGCGGCTGGACCCAGGTGATGTGTTTCGGAAGCACATCAACATGAACAGTAGGGTGTCCCATCATGGCAGGCAGTGGGCTAAGGATGCTGTATGGCATGCCCAGCTAGACACTATACACATGCTCCGCCAGCTGAGGAAGGCAACAGTCAGCCAGGAGGAGATGACAGGCCTCAGCCGCCCCAAAAGGTTCTTGGGCGGTCTGATTGCTGCGGCCTCCGCCGTGGGCTCGCTATTTTCAGCTGGTCTGTTTGCTGCTAACACTGTCACCCTGACCACCCTGAGAAGGCAGGTGTCTGGGTTACTTAAGGAAATGCCAGAAATTCAGGACAGGCTGTATCAACAGCAGCAGCGGCTGGAAAGCCTAGGGAAAACCTTACAGGGCACAATATTAGCAGTAAACCTTCATGCAGCAGTGTTAAATAACACCCTCCACACCGTGGGCAGGATTGTCGACGTGTTACAGTGGGATTATGCTTACGTGCAACAGGTCAGAATGCTGATGCAGGATTTGCTTAGGGAGCTTAGTGCCACGATAACTAGCCTAGCCATGGGACAGATTCCAACTTACTTGGTTCCACTGTCCTTAGTAGAAGAAGTACTTAGGACAACCACTTCTGAGATGGTGCAGCCATTACAGGTACATCTTGCATACAGTCTAGGCAGTGCCATTCCTATACATGTCAACCCCGAAGCCAAGGAAATAGGTTTCCTGTTGAACCTTCCCATCGTGAGTGGCAAGGATATCTATAGACTCAAGTCTATATCGAACGTTGGCTTCTGGAGGGGGGACATGCATGTGAAGATGACCACCCCACCGCTCGTAGCTTACCAGGAGGATGATCCAAATTTGTATCTTGCTCCAAACCTGGAACTGTGTATGTTAACCAAGGATATCCACTGGGTATGTCCAAGTAAGCCTTTCCTTAGGGACACAACTCAGAGGTTGTGTGGTATCAGAAAGGGGGCTGCCACTGAAAAGTGTAAAGCCACAGTGACGAGCAAAAGAGACGTTAACGAACCCCAGGTTGAGCAGGTGGGAAAGAAATGGCTGGTCAGCACACCACAGTTAATGGTTACAATAACATATGACAGGCATGATACAGCTACCGAAGTGCAGCTACCCAACCAAACAGTTTTTCTACAAGTTCCTGAAGGAGCGATAGTGCATCTCAACGATTTAGCACTGTATCACCTGGAGTCAGAACTGTATGAAACGGAACTCGAGATTGTGGACGCTTTCAGAGGACACAGCATTGACTTGGATGAGAGAATCCAAGAGACAGTAAGTCTTGAGGGTGTACAGGTAGTCGAATTTGTTCTTAACGACACAAACTTAAAAACTACACTAGTAGGTCCCAAGCACAGTCGTTGTGGATCCTCTGGGGCGCTAGGAACAATAAACGTGGTCATCTTGACACTGCTGCTGGGTAGCTGGATCATGGCTGGGGTAATGTGTTGGATGCTGTTCTCTTGTATCAAAGCCTCGCGGGGTAGTTTGAATGAGACAAAGGGAGCAATGGTTTATCACCGAAATCAGGTAACCACTCCCAAACGTCTGCCTGCTGCAGAGCTATCCGATACTGATAGTGAATTGCCGGAAGTTTTAAGGTCTAGAGCTAATGATGATGCCCAATGCCTCATTCCTAGGTACCTTATAACTGAGAGCAGGTATGCGCAATGTTCTTTCCAACACTATTTCCTGTACAAATTCTCGAGAGGTAATGTGAATATTGGGTGGTAGAATCCACCGTGGTACAACAAACATCACTTAACTCACTTTGTTTTGAAGGCAACAACGCCTCAAGACCTCGTGACCTTCAAAAAGGGGGGATATGTAGCGGCAATGCTTGTTAATAAGACAGAGTTAAGCGTTGGTATGCTCCTAAAGGAGGCCCCATCTCACCCTCCATCTCTGTGGTGCAACCACAGAGAAAGAATTCATGCAAGTTGATTTAAGATGTTTTTCTTTTGATAAGAAGCAAGCTCCCAGACGGGGATGCAATTAGCTAAGCCTGGCTATCATGATCAATGGTCATCCACTGGCGCCTATCAGTCTAGGGAGTGCCGAATGGACATCTGGACTGCATTTCTAAGTGTCAAGAGTAAGTGACTTATATCTCACCTTGACCAACCAATCAGGGACTGGTAATACCACGTGGGTCTCCAATGCCCGCCAAACTCTCAACCAATCAGCACACATCTGGGTCTTGATCAAAAAGGGAGCGCAAGCTCAGTTCTGGGCTCTCCTTGGCCATTTTCGCGCATCCTCAGAGACAATCACGTGACAACTGCTGTTGTCTGCAAAAGGACTTGGACTTTGTTCTAAGCGCGAGGCCGAGGATCCCGTACGTACTCAGAATTCTACCAACGTGAATGCTCCGCTTGATCAACGGCAGCCTACAGTTGGACCCTCGTCAACAACCTGAATAGCTTATTCAGAAGCAGCGCTGGACCGGGAACGAACCAGTTTCTTCCCAGGCAAAAGAGTGACTTGTGAGGACTCGCGGTCACACTCTGTGCATAGAGACTTTCTACTAGCCAGCCGGACTGCTGGTAGATCCCCTCGGAGCAACGACTGCCCTGCGCGCCACAGTCAGATTCCTCCGCCCGTCCTACTCCGAGCTGCACCTCGACTGGTTGGCCGGTAGCCAGAGGACGCCGACACAACGCCCATTGGACAACCGCTGCAACAGAGGCTGCAACAGAGCCTGTCAGCTGGTTTGGTGTTGGTGCCGGGAAATTCCAAATCCAAACACAGTGGATAAGTAAACCCCATGTTCTACATTGCGTCTCGAGAATTTAATTGTACCTCAACACAAGTTGTTATCAATTTAATTCATGAGTAATGTATTTACTTCCGAGTTTAGAGTAACAGTGGGTAATAACACTGATTAGCGATTTGGTAACCGAACGATATATATTGACATATATTCTCTGTTGTGTATCTCTTTGTGTTTGCATCTCTTCGAGATTATATACCTTGTATATTGATAACCCTCACAGTAAGGTCTGCCGCTCGTATCCAGGCAGACTAGTATATAGTTGGTGCACAGTTTATATTAATAAATGTATCTCGTGTATTGAACCCGTGTGTGTGCGTTGTTAGTTGTTCTGACGATTGATTTTCTAAAAGCCCCAACGAACAACCTCGTGATTACTGCTACAATTGATAATTGTCTCAGTAAACCCATCAAACCACTACAAGGGGATTGGGGAGGGGCGTGAGCCTGGGGCCTTAGACTCTGCAGCAAGGAGTTTAGGGAAGGAGGCTGGGTGGAAGAGGCTAGGTGCAGAGGAATGGATTGGGTGGAAGAGGCTAGGTGCAGAGGAATGGATTGGTTGGGGAAGAGACACAGACACGGATATATGAGGACAAGACAAGACAGAAGACGCGACAGGCAGAGGCGTGGACGGCCTCGGGGTCCTCAAGTTGGGATGAGTGGTAGCGGCGCGGGTGATGTCATCGGAGGGCGCCGGGGGAAGCTGTGTAGCTGATGTTTCCTTTGTGTAGACTGCGGTTAAGTACAGGGAAAACAGAGCTTTTTTGGAAGCGTTTCTTTTAAAACGGACTCCATGTTTTCTAAGTATCCTCTGGAGGCTTGCTACGGTCCAGCTGGAAATCGCGAGAGATGATCCAGGAGAAGGGGGAGCCGATGTGCGTGAAGCGCGGCGGCTGGGACATCCTCAGGATAAGCGGGGGTTATTTGAAAACTTTGCCGTGGAGGGACGGGAAGGCTGGGTTTGTGATGAGAGAGGGACTACGACGGCGGAACGCAGTCTTCGGCGAGGAGTTGAATCGTGTAAGGACTGGCTGGGAGATGAGCGGCGCTGATGTGGCACGGCGGGTGAAGGAGGCGATGAGACGGAGGTGAGGGGAGCGGGGGGGGGGAAGACTGGACGAGAGGGGTAGGAGAGTCTCCTGTGCTGCAGAAAAGGTCTTTATCGGAGCAGCGAATTTGCAGATCCATGAGAAGGGAGCATGGATTCGAGCTAGGCGAAAACGAACCATGCAGAAAACGAACGAGGAAGAGGAGAGGGTGACGTTTGATATATATGGAGACCAGTTGCTTACGTCAGGATTAGTGAGAATAGCAGCAGCTGTGTCGAATGAGCTCAGCTGCTTTCATTCCTCCCGAACTTTCATTAAAAACTCCATTAATGCCTGCTTCATACAATCTCTGGATTGTGTCTCCTTTGTTGGAGACAACAAAACATGCTTCTCTGTTCAATCTAAAAATTATATCCATATTCTGTCTCCCCAAAGTGACTAGTGTTTCAAAAAATTCATCCACTTTCAGAAACTGACAGAAATGTTCACAACTCGTCAAAACATGCTTCTCTGTTTGATCTAACAATTATATGCATATTCAGTCTAAAGTGTAAAGTCTAAAGTGTGGTCGACAGGTCTTTTAAGAAATGACAAATTCTGGATCATGTCAAAGGAGCAGGAAAAGTGTATTTAGTGACGTGTTTGCAGTGATTCTGTTTCTCCAGCTTAAACACAGTGATATATGTATATGCACCTGTGATTTATTGGTACATATCCAGGGCAATAATCAGGATCAGGATTTAGCTCCAGTTGGGCCAGAGATAGTGTTGTGAAGTACAGCAACCGAAAGGATGACAAGCGTAGACCCACTCTACTGCATCTCCTTCAAAAACCAACATATGCAGGTGTGTAGCAGCATAGTTTTGCACAAAATCAGCAGCTGAACAGCAGTCTGTGACATACCTTTATCCAGTGCTTTTCAGAGCAGAAACATTAATGTGGGCAAGAGTTCTTCCCCTATGGTCTGCTGTACTTCAGCTAGACACATTTTGGCTGTGCCGTGTGTACTCCTGGGAACCCTGGACTGTAATGAATATCAGGCAGTATGTAAAAATTAATAATGTGAGCATATTATTGTGTTGAAGCCAAACACAAAGAATCACTTCTAAAACTTCAATTAAACCTTTAGTTTCTGGTCTTGAAATGCTGTCCCATCACCCATCTTCTGACTTCTGGATGTGTTAATAGATAAATGTTGTTTTCTTTTTTCCATATGCTCTTCTCTGCATCATTAAGTGCTTGTGGGTCATATCATGTACCTCCTGGCATCTTGACTGGCAGGTGGCTGCTACAAAAAAGTAACATAAATGATAACATCTGCATATGATGGTGTTGAAGACAAAAACAAAAGAATTCAACAGATCTATACTTTACACTTTACTATAGCTTTTACATCACGACAATGATGTCATATTTACAATCATCAGTTGTTTAAGGTTGCTGAACTGATTATCTGGAGACGCTTGTTCCAGTAAACAAACAGTGGCCTTTTTTTAAGAGACAACTTACATTTTTAAACATTCTTTTAAAGATAAACCTCTGAAAATATGTTTTTAATCAAACTTAATTATCTTATAAAATAGCTGAAAAATTATTTAGTCCTTAACCTCTTCAGAAAACTTCACTAAAAGGATTAAGGAATTGTTCTCTCGACTCATCTTCAATTCAATTCATTTTATTTTTATATAGCCCCTTTCATAACAAGGTTGCCCAAGGTGCTTAACAAAGCAAGTGACCATACATGTTGTGAATACAGAATAGAAAAGACCAGAAGACAACAGAGGAGTGGAACCAAAAACTCCTTAGTAAGGAGAGAAAAACCCTCTATGGGTCCAAGGTTAACTGTCTGCCCATCCCCTTTGGGCATGCTAGCAGTATACAATTAAAAAAAAGGAATAAATGAATAAGGGTATTAATCCATCCATCATGTCATATCATATTATATCATATCATATCATATCATCTTGTGGGCTCTGTTCTGGGTGAATCCAAACTGTGTCATTCATAAAGTGCAATCAGTCTCAGTCCATCTCTCTTCCCAAGAGGCTGTTGAAACATTACAATAGGCTTCTGTTGTGCCTGCATGTGTTTCTGGACCTCAGTCAGCTGCTTTGTGGCTTCTCATGTGTCCTACTGGCAACATGGCTGGAAATGAGTGGCAGGCGGACTCTACCAAACAGGAGAAGCACATTAATATGATTTGTTGAAGACACAATGAAAGAACAACTTCAAGGACTCCATTTGTTGCACTTTTAAATTGCTTTTACATTATCAGAAGACTGAGGCTGCTTATCTGCTACAATGCAGTAAATCCTTATGGAATGTGACAGACTCTGCTGGGACGTGACACCTGTTAGAGTGAAAAATGGCCTTTGTGTAAGAGACAGGTGTCTATTAAACAGAAATCACAGCTCAGTCATAGATAGGAGCCACTATAGCTGAAAATTTCAAAATCAACTGTGTGTTCTGAATTAATATTTTTTTCAATTAAACTATTTACAACAGTTTATGGCTAAAATTAAAATAAAATGCAGTCATTGTAGATTAGGTCTACAGCATCTATTGAACTGTAATTAAAGTTTTAAAATATTCTTGTAAAGATAAGCCATTTAAAATGTTTTTTTTTATCAAATATCTAACTTCTTCACAAGGTTTTAAAATATCTCTGTAGTCCAAAAATAATTGCTGTAGTCCTTCACTAAAAGGATTAAGGAATTGTTATCTAGACTCATCTTGTAGGCTCTGTTCTTGGTGTCGTTCATGAAGTCCAGTCAGTCTCAGTCGATGTCTCTTCCCAAGCGGTTGCCCGTCTAATGCTGCTGGAAACTCCAGTGTCTGTTCTGGGAATGCTGGGCCATCATCCATCTTCTGACAATGAATATCTCCTTTGTCTGTAAACAATGAATTCATAAATCAACAATTACTGTAACACATCATCTCAAAAAGATTTGAGAGTTTGTTTAATTTAAACTGACCCAAAAGCAGATGTCTTACACTGAAAAGCACCATCATATGGGTATGGTGTGGAAGGGAGGTGCAAAAGATGAATGTGAAGGAGAGAAGGGGCTTAGATATAACATGAGGTGTCATCAAGGATCAGTACGATTTAGTGCTGCTGAGGCTGTTTGAACTTGATGTTTGCCATTCACTAAATCTTGTTACATATGGAGTTACTGAATAGAAGTTGGGGTGGAGATCAAATTCCACTCTCACATGTCCGTTGTCCAGTGCGTTCAATCTCCCTGAGTGAACACAGAGCTGAGAGCATCTTCTCCCTCACCCCTCCCTCCAGTCCAGTCTCCCTGTTAAGGCCCTAAGTAACGGGAGCGCCACCTAAATGACAGTGATGAGCCCTGACCAGCACTGTTATTCTGTCTCTTTATGAACGTCAGATCATTGTTTCATTGTTAGAATTTGGCCAAACAACTGAAATATGCATGACTGTCATGCTTACTGTCATATTCTTTACCACCCATGGGTGCTGCAGATGCTTCAGCTGGAGAATGGCCTGCAGGTAATACAGCACAAGAAGCTGCTCAGGCATGGTGATGTCTTCAGAGTTGTGCGTCTTCTCCAGTATCCACTCCACATCTCTCTTTTTAGCCCTCAGCACCTTCCAGCAGTCACTGGCGCACGGCCCAGGACTCTGCAGCTGTCTGTATCTGTGACAGAAGGAGTACTACCATCAACGTCAATTCCCGTCATGTACCGGAACCGGAAACCAACTGGAATCAGAGTTCCAAATGGAAAATACCTCTTTCTGATGACTTCCTGTGAGACATCCTTGCTGATTTTTTGCTGATTGTCCTTTAGGATAGTCTGGAAGATGACGATGACTTTAGCCAGGCTGGGATCCTCCTGTCTTAGGTTGGTGGCATTCAGGATGTAGCACAGGAACCGGTTGATGTTTTTGATGTAATTAGCAATGGTTTGGTGAGATCCCTGTAGGGATACAGGACACTAATCATAGAATGATTTCATATGTAAGAGAGCCAGTGGAATTATTAATCAAACTGGAAACATGAGAGGAAAGTCTTACTGCTGTAGGGGATTTGTGTATTTACTGGGACAATTATTAATTGATAAATGGAGAAGGAGGGAGACATTCCTGCTGCGGCACACTGGCAGTTTCTCTCTGAAGGCCGGCTAGTTAGTCCTAGCTGAACTAGCAGAGTTTGTGCACATGAAAAGTGACTCCGGGTCCGAGCAAGTCACACTTTTAGACGGGAAGAAGACCGGTTCATTCCCGATGTAGCGCTAGTCCTGAATCCTGAGATTCAGCTCTCGACAGTTCCGACCGTAGTTCACTATCAGGCGAGCGTCCGCGGTGGGGTACTGGCGGTTCACGAGGCTTGCTGCTGGGCTAACCTCGGGCGGATCCTTTGGTTACGCATGGGCGACCTCCGGTCTCGACTCTTAGAACAAAGTAAAGTCCTGGCACTCGGACACACTGGCCGTCACGTGATTGTCCGAGCTGAGTCTGAGAATGTCCTGGAGGGTCACCTTCTGGGCCCTGTGCTGCCTCTTTTATCTGGAGGAACTATGGTCGTTCATTGGTTGAAAGTTTTGCGGGCATTTGAGACCCACATGGGGTTGTCCTGCCCTACCAGTTCCTGATTGGCTGATTGAGGTGGAGGATGAGTAACAATGCACTCTGACCTTAGGGTTGTAAATCTTGGGATGAGACTCTTCCATGGAATCTCCCAGACAGTAAGGCGAAAGAGATGACCATTTATTAGGGTAGCTGGAGAATCTCAGCCTTGGGAGTTGTTCCTTATCAGGAAACTCTATCAGATAGAAAAGCACCTTAAATCTGAACCAAATGGAATGGCCTCTCTGTGTCCAGCACCACTGAGATGAGAGAGAGGGACTGGCAAGGGAGCAGCAAACTTAATTCCTGTATTATTAATAAGCCATGCCGCTACACTGCTGCTCCAGTTCTCCAGAGCTCCCATGCTCCCCTTCATCTTCCTTGTCCTCCTCAGTCACTGGAGGAGCCTGTGGCATCTCTTTCTGCTGGACAGCAGGCACTTCCTCAGGTTATCTGGAACTGTAAAAGTACCATTACATAAAATACTAACCGAGCTAACCAGTTTCAAAAAAGCCTTTGAAAATACAATGAAGAAATGGCAAAATTTTATCTCTCACCTTGCTGGGTTTCTCTTCAGGTTTCCCATGTACAAAACATCCCATAAGCTCCACCAGTCTCACAGCCAGGTTCCTATTTGCCTTGTCGAACAATAGCTCTATGCTCTCGTAATCCACAACCTGCCCATTCCTCAGGTGATTCATCAAGTCCTTCCTGGCCTGGCGAGAGGCCATCCTGATCTCCACTAGTGTTGCTTGCTTCATACACTCCCTATTCAAGTAAGCAGGAAGCTGGTCAAATGTCTTCAGGCACATCTTGCACACCAGGGGAATCCTGTTGGGTTTCCTAAGACAACATAGAAAACAAGAGAAGACCTACATTTTCCTAATTAAGCTTTCTCCCTAATTGCTAGGTCACAATGTTGATGACATTTTATCAGATAGGTACATGATTCTGAAACATGACTTTGTAAAACAACAATGAACTCTTACTTGATGGATGTTCCAATTGAAGCCATTTGAGATCAGTCCCCAGACATCTTCAGATGTAAAGGACTGTGGGAATTTTCCTTTTCAACAGATATATAAAGAAATAAGTCAACATTATTAATATCAGGGGAAGTCAAAATAAATTAGCTAAAACAACTACCTTAGGCTCTCAAATAATTGCCAGCAACCTTACCACCCTGCAACTCACAACTAGCAACCCACTGAAGCTAATCAAGTGTGAATCTGGTCAGTACCCAGATGAGAGACCTCCTGGGAAAAAGGAAGGTAAGTAAAGTAAGGCTGCTGGAAGAAGTGTTAGTGGGGCCAGCAGGGAGCGCTCACCCTGCAGTCGGTCTTAATTCCTCAATATAGTGACAGAGAAACTGTACTATAAAAAGGTGATGTCTTTCGGAAGAGACGTAAAACCGAGGTCCTGACTCTCTGTGGTGTTACCCCAGCATCCTGGAAAAATTTTCCATTGGTCTTTACCAGTCATGGCCTCCTAATAATCCCCATCTATGAATTGGCTTCATCACACTGTTCTCCCCACTGAGAGCTGGTGTGGTGAGCATTCTGGCACACTTTGGCTGCCATCACATCAGAAAGTAATGAGTTTTACATTTGTTCTGTAAGTACTTTTTCAGAGATGTTCTGAACAATAACACATTAAAAGCTAACTGTATAATGTGCATATTTTAATGAAATATTAATGCTATTTTAAATATTCAAATAAATAAAGAATGTGGGAAACAGTCTCTAAACAATGGGAGATGAGTTAGGAAGTCTTAAAGTTTTAATCTTATATCACGTCAAAACTAAGATCAGTAAGATCATTGGGACATATTTAGCTCCGCTTCCACTTTTCTTAATCAATATACCGACACTGTTACATCTTCCATAAGTTTCTGTGAAGATGTATGCATACCCACAAAACAGTTAAGATATATATGGCAATAAGAATCCATGGTTCTCAAAAGAATTGCAAGACCTGTGCCGTAAAGAGAACAGGTCTTTTATCATGGCTGACTGAACTGAATATAGCTCTGACAAGTATGAACTGTGTTCAGCAGGGAAGAAAGGAAAGAGAAGCCACACTACAAAGCTGGAAGAGCAATTGGATGAAAACAAGCAGAAATCTGACTGGAGAAAAAGAACAAAAATGACCAACTATGAAAAAAATACTGGTCAAAGGCTCCAGCCTCCCAGCTAAACTTAATCAGTTTGAGAAACTTGATTGAAGGGCTCTAGACAATATGTCACTGTGCAGACCTCCTGGCTCGTGTGTTCACCTGTGTTGATGATACTTCACAGATTCAGAGTATCCACTCTAATTCCTGGTCCTGAATCTTCAAAAAAATTCATGCCCTTATGACTACAGGCCAGACTAACTGCTCTGAGCTCGAAGGCTATGAATGGCTTTGAGCGTCTGGTGCTTAAGCACCTCCAGCTGTGCTCATCTCCGCTGTTGGATCCTTACCAGTCTGCCTCTCGGTCCATCAGGTCTGCTGAGGACGCTGTTAACCTGGCTCTCCACTGGACACCCCAGCACTTGGAAGAACCATATTTCTGCTCATTGCTTTGTTTGGATTTTAGATTGGCCTTCGTCACCATTAACCCACATAAATTACTTGTTAAGATGGTAGTAGTGTCGTTGGCCTGTATAAGCATATATGATATTTAAATACGATTTCTTACCTTTTGTCGGCAATATTGATTGCAGAAGCTGAACTCAGATGTTAATGATAATCCAGATCTTCGGGTTTTTTCTACCACTTAAATAGAGGAGAAATTGAAAATGCAGCCAACAGTAGAAATGCTGAAGAGCTCATCCAGTGACTTGTGTCTCAAATGGAATTGGTGTCTCTAGTGAGTAGAGAGATGTGGCTTATCAAAAGAAATCCATTTGGCTGCTCCACCCCCGCCGTCTCCTCCCCTCCTCCAAGCCCAGCCTTTTATTCAATCTAACTAACCAGATCATGTCACGGAAAATAACACCTTTTATATTAGCACACATCACTAGAAAAGGATTATATTTGTATATTTCTCTTAAATACAATTTATTTACAAGTGCTCTTATTGCCTGGTCCTGATGCCCTTCATTGTGTGGTTCCCATATGGTTGTACAGTAAATACAGCAGGAGGAGTTTTACTCACTGCTCTCAAAACTCTTACAAAACAGAGATGTTCTGAACGACAAAACATAACTATTCTTAATCCTACAAGAAAGAAAAGAACAATCTTAATGTTAAGACTTTAATAAATTGTGTTCTTCCCAGTAGTAATTTGTACTACCAACCAACCCATCATTGGGAACAGTCCAATTACCCATTAATGTAATTATTCCTCTTTGTACTCCTATTTGAGAAGAAGAGATTTAAAAAAAATTAGGAAGTAGTAAGGGTGCAAAGGAATATTTTAATGATCTCTAGTTAAATTGGAGATTTTACAGAGAGAATTAACTGTCTCTCTGTCCCCCAGTCTGAGAACAGCAGGTGTCTGTCTCGGGATACACCCAGACCCTCACAGACACAGGAGATGGAGGCTGTAACATCCTGACTCTGAATGTCTCTCTGTGGACTTGATTAACTGTCCACCTTAGCATGACAATCAGCCCCATCAGTCTGTGCAGGAAGTGAAACTCCTGAAACTAACCTCCAACCTGAAATTAGATTCCACGAGACACATTTATCTGTCTTTAGAGCCACCGTGAAAACAAAGCTAAAACAATAATGAGAGTATTTTATCAAAGGAAGAAGTAATAGGTTTATTCCATGCTGAAAAGATAATAGAGAGAAAATACAATGTTTCGGCTGTGAAGCCTTCTTCAGGTGTGAGCAGGTGGGAGTATTTTAATAAACCTGTTTGGGGCCAGAGCTGTGATCTATATGACACTTGGAAGAAGGTGCATAGTGACATATTACATATACAGTATGGAGAATGTGAGTCATTATATACATCATGCTAACACACTCTCTGAAAAAATAAGAATATCATATTATATTCATCATGCTAGAAGTGACAGACTTTGCTTCAGTGTGTCTCAGTGCTTTCACTCCGCCCACACTCTTCTGAAGAAATAAGACGGAATGGAGGAACACGCTATAAGATGTTTGTGCCACAATAATAGTTTCTTGGTTAGCTGAATACCCAGCTATATAAATAGACTAAACACAAAGAAAAGTCTTTTCTGATGATATACATAACGTGAAATGTACAGTACACAAAAATAATTTCATAGACTCACTTCAACAATTTATAAATAACATATGAACAAAAATCACATTTCTGACAGAGCGCCACTATGAAGCTGAAATGCAGCACTCATGGTGTGTTCAACCAACTCTCACATTTTAAATGAGGAATTAACATCTTACATATTAATCTCTAAGCAAGACATAAAATAACTATTTTTCTGAAATGCAAACTGTAAAATATTTTCATTCTTGCTTAATTCTGAATTAATTCTTTAATTTGTTGCCTAGCTAAAATGTAAAATGTTTTTTGTGCAAAAGTGTCTGGCTTATGTGCTTCTTATGCTGCTTCAGATTTGTTGGAGTTTTTCAATTTATAATGTAGCCACATTCTGTTTCTTTATCTTCAGTAATATTTTACTTTATTTTACTTTAGAGCTTTTCTTGGTTTGCTCGTCGTATATGATTTACTCTCAGACTCCAGATCTTTTTCTTCCAGCTGAAAGCATGGAGAACCACAAGCATTACTTGCGTCTCCTTGCCTTTTCTTTTTTCTAATCAAGGTGATCTGGTTTTAATCTTTAATCTAATTAGCACAGTGTATACATCTCATCATCTATCTGGGTAGCAATCAATTAACACACAATAGGGATTCATGACGTGGGGTGTGGAGAAGACCAGCTGGAAAGAACTACAGCTAAACAAGGGAGAAAAGGAGAGAGAACAGCACACCCCAATACTGGAGATTCTCACACAGCAGTAGCCCTGAGGCACCACACAGCCCTGGGATTACTCCCAACACAGCCAGCCTGCTACTAGCCAGACAGAAAGTAAATGCGCAAATGGCGAACTTCATGTGATGAAATTAATTTTTTAGTTTGAGTTTTACTCAAACAGGTCATTTTGACTCATCCTAATTAACTCAAATAAAAATGCAAAGCAATTTAGTCTTCATCATGGTCACTGTGGATTATATTCACTACCATTTCGTCATCGTTAACTAAAATGAAAAACAAAAGATTTTTTTTTATATGTTCAACCAATGGTTTTATTGTAGAAACCATTTATGTTATGTTGGGGAGAAAAAAAATTATTCATTGGTTTTTCAAACACTTTGAATCTGGAGATGCCTCCTAATCAACAATGATCCTGTAAAGAGAGAGGTTGTGTGCGATTACCATGGAGAAGTCATAACAAAGACAAAAGCAAAGTCCTAAAGACATACAGATGCAGCCATTCAAAGTGCGCGGCACAGACACGTACCGCGGGTAATTGGCTACCTCATCGCGTGTCATACCACGGTACGTGATTGGTTGACCGACAGGGGCACTCGTGGTGTGTTGGTTGGTCGTAGAAAGATTTAAATGTCTTTACTGTGCCCGTTTTAGTATTGAATATTTATATGGAATTTTACCACTGAAGGGAAATCTTAGTAGCTGAGCATAAAAAGAATAGGAGCATAACGCGTTTGAAGGCCATAAACGATATTGATTTTGTTACATAAACATACAGTATTACAGTAACTAACGTGAAATAACGTGTATAAGAAGTGGTAGTTTTAAGCTTTTCTGCAAATACGTTCAATACCGGAGTCAACAAGCATACTTTTAGAATTTGATTAATAGGGAATATAATATGGAATCGCGTATCTAAAGAAATTAATAACGATATAATTATATTCATGTACTGCAACACAAGAATAGTATACGCTGTACAATGTCTGTTGATACTGTTTGTGTAGGGCTGTTTCAGAACTCCTCACGTGACTTTGTGGGTGGTCCTGTGGTCTAGGTGCTTGACTACCAAACCATAGGGTGGGTGTTCATGTCCAGCTGGTGCTGTGACTTTTATTTTAACAAACATTTATTTAAAAAAATAGAATAGCAATATTATGGACAATTAATTGGCAATAAATATAGAAAAGCACATATTAAATTTGGGAAATGTGGTTTCTGTCAAAGCACAATGAAACCTATAACTTGATTCTTATGGACGCCCGGTCCCGCCAGGGATTAAAAAAAAAACATGCAACCGCGTATCTAAAGAAATAACAGTATAACTATGTTCATGCACAAACAGTAGCATGTTACATTATTAGTTTGGGTTTTTGACTTTTTTTTAAATTACAACCCATAAATAAAGCTGATATTGTTTAGACTTTTTATTATTTTAAACTGTATAACAGCAGCACAATGCACAATGCAACGTAAATAGCTACCTTTGTCTTCTGCGTAATAATGTTCAGAAATAAGAAATTAGATTGCTCATAAATCTAATCACTTATTCTACATAAACACAGTGTAATTGCTCTCTGAAAATGCTCTTTTTCTTGTTCATTTTGGAGACCTTGATTTAAACTGATTTGAGATGTCAGAACGGATTTATTTTCTGTGTATTTCTGGCTGGACAGGAGGCTCTACTGTACACAGAGAGGGACAGGAGGGGGGAACGAGCTGTCCAGACATGTGGTTGAAGCTGATACCCTGGATTCTCTCTAGACACAGCTGTATGGGCTCCACCATCCAGGACAGGAGGCTCTACTGTACACAGAGAGGGGCGGGAGGGGGAGAAGCCGATACATACTCTTAGAGTTTGATTAATAGGGAATATAATATAAATATATAGTACTAAAAATAAGATACACTCTACAGACATTCACAACAGCGACTGTCAGAAGACAGGACACAGCGACTCAGACACCCATTGAATGGAAAGGGGTACTTCAATGTTCTGTACGGCTAATATTAAAGCCAATACTTTAAGATTCTTTACTGTATGTTTATCAATAGTGGGTACTGGCCTAATTTGGCCCTGTACTCGTTGTTAGGTGTTTTTCTCTGCACACGGAGGATGTTTCTACAGATCTCCATGTGCAGAGTTTCTGTGGGGTGTTTGTCCCATTGAGTGTACTCCTGGTCTGTGAGGGGACCCCACACTTCACTGCCGTATAGGGCAATGGGTTGGACTACACTTTCAAATATTTGGAGCCAGATTCTTGTTGGTGGATTGATGTTGAAGAGCCTCCTTCTTATTGCGTAGAAAGCCCTGAGTGCCTTCTCCCTCAGTGTCTTCACTGCCAGGTCAAAACTTCCAGATGAGCTGATGGTACAGTATATGTGATACAGTATGTGATATGCTGAGATATGTGTAGCTGGATGAGTGCTCCAATGTGTTGTTGTTAAGTGTGAATTTGTACCTGTTTCCCTGAGGTCTGGCTTTTTTTCTGGAAAACCATAACTCTGGTCTTGTCCAGATTGACTGTCAGCACCCAGGTCTGACAGTGCTGCTCCAGCAGTGCCAGGTTCTGCTGCAGCCCCTGTTCTGTGGGCGACAGCAGGACCAGGTCATCTGCATAGAGCAGGAACTTGATTTCTGTGTTGTGTAGTGTGAGATCAGGAGCTGCAGACCAGCGAAATCCAGGAAACACTCAATGTCCTCTTTGAACTCTGGAATGGCTCGGTCTCACCGGCGCAGGCTGGAGCAGGGGTGGCGGGCTGGAGCCCGCTGGTCTGGCGTCTTCTTCCTGCCACACGGCCTGAGGCGACCCGGGAAAGGGCCCCTCTTCCACTGAGTAGGTCACCATTGGGTAGCCCTGATAAGGGCTGTGGCCACTGGAGGTGCTGAGGGGTCGTCCCGGCCCCTGGCGGCTCCTGCTCGCCCCCAAAAGGTGCTTTAGGGGGTCACTTGGCTGCTGGGGGAACCGGCGCTTCTCTGAGTCTGACATCACCGGCCATTCACTGTCCATCCTCCCGCTTCTGACACCAATGTAATGAATTTGGGTTCGTTGAGGACGAACACAGAGACTCAATCTTGTGGATTTAAAAACTGCGCTTTATTTCTTCTCCGTCACCACCCGCCAGCAGCGCTGCCATGCCCAGACGAGAGAGAGACACAAGACAAGCCCGCCAAGAGCGCGGGCCCGAAAGAGAGAGAGAGAGACCAAGGGGTGCGGAACCAGGGAAATTTTTACATGGAAAACGGGCGATCTCCCCAGACTGTACGCCCGTTTCACTGTTACCTGGATACCTCTTGGGGGATATCCTCTATATCCTCTTGGGGGGAATATCCTCTTGGGGGATATTCTAACAACAAGTGATTATAAGACGATCTGTCAAAGTGCAATGAAATACAATATGCTGGACAGTATGCTTCTCAAAGTGCTTTACGGGATAAGAACAATAACAAAAACAATTTTACAAGTCCTGGGAGGAAGAATATCATCAATATTAATAATAATAATAAACTTTATTTTATATAGCGCCTTTAAAGGTGGCTTTTTTAAAAAAAAACTTTTTTTAAATGCATTTGCATTTGCACACAGAGCAGTGTTTACTTGAACATGGAGATGCCATACTGAATAATTCCTGCACACAACCATTGCAGCGGAATTTGCATTGTTTGGCAGGGCTATGATTCATACAAGTGGTGGTGGATTTGGAGACAAAATGTATTTACATTGGGTTGCTGTAAGTGGAGCACTAATAACTCCAAAGCTCTACTTATTATTTTACAAGAGAATGCACCTGACAAGCTGGACAGTATGCTTCTCAAAGCGCTTTACAGGATTACAACAATAATAACAAGAATTTACAAGTTCTGGAAGGAATATGATCAATATTAATAATAATAATAAACTTTATTTTATATAGTGCATTAAAAGATGGCTCCTCAAAGCGCTTTACAGGATAACAACCGATGAAACAACAGTGCCTGGGGGTTGAAAATACCTGTGAAACCGGTTGGTTCACAAACAATGTACTGTAGACACAGAGACTCAGTAGCAATAGCAATTAGCAATATCAAAATAGCAATATTATGGACACACAATTGATTCTTTAAAAAAACAACTTTTTTTTGACAGCCGGTTTTTGTTGACAGCTTGACACAAGTTTATCAGTGAAAAGACCACGGGCATTCTTCCTCCCCCCTACATTTTCAGAGTAGAATAGAATTTATTATTAGCACAATTTATTACAGTGACAAATTTAATATTATTGATTACTAATAGTTTATGCTAACATCCAGCTTTCTTAACGCGAGAAGTACTACCGTCAGTAAGTACTGTAAGTACTTACTGTACTGTACTTAACTCTTACTACTGTAAGCAAAAAAAAGGGGTTTTGGATGGGGTGGAGGTGTCTTTCGCTGGAAGACTCGCCCCCTTCTACTTTGAAAATACCTGTGAAACCGGTTTAATTCGTCACAGCCAGCACTCCCGCAGAGAGTGATGAAAACCGCGCAGCGCCAGGTGAATGTACATTAATATGTTGGGCTTTAGGGCTCAGGTGGATTTGCGCCCTACAGTTCAACCTGCGGTACCGCTGTGTATTGTACATACAGTATGAACATGTGTTATTTTGAAATATAAAAAATGTCAATATACTGTAGTGTCCATAATATTTGCTATTTTAGTTTTTCAAAGAAGTGTTTCTGTTAAAAGAAAACTCATAGCAATTGCTGGATTTGAGCACCAGACCTCACACTTATACAGCACTGTAAATCAGTCGCTTAAGCTGTGACGCCACCGAGGAAAGTCATGTAACAGGCACTGATACAGCAATACAGATATTACAGTAATATGGTCGGAAGGTCAACCACATGTAAGACTTTGGTGCTTAAAATGTTTAGGGAGAAATTGAGTATTGGTGTGTATTTTTTCTTTAAAATACCAATAACAACAACATACAGTTTACATAATACCCCACGCGTTTTGAATGGCTGCATATGTAGGTGGCACAGGAATCACAAGAATCTCTGCACCTGTCATCCAAATAAAGACACCTTTGGAAGACAAATAAATTAAAGAGACAACTTTAGACCAGTGAGGCAGGCTTTTGTGGTCGATGAACAGGACTTCATTACAATTCTGTTCCTTGCCAAAAGAGATTGCTGTGGGAGAAGACCTGAAATATGATTAAGTGTCTCCAGGAAGTTCTTTTATGGAGAAGAAAAATCTTTGGAGCAGTCGGATACTGGTAACCCAGGATTGCTGAAAAAAACTGGGCCTACCCTCTAGCAGGACAGACTAGGGATGCCCATGGGAATTTTAAAGTACCACTTAAGGATCCTGATTGAAAACAAATAACCAGTGACTGGCGTTATTTCCCAGGAAAAAAACAGAGAGGGTTAATTGCCTCTCTGTCCCTGCTGTCTGAGAACAGCAGGGGTCTCTCTTAGGACACCCAGACCCTCACAGACACAGGAGAGGGAGGCTGTAACATCCTGACTCTGAATGTTTCTCTGTGGACTTGATAAACTGTCCACTTAGCATGAGAATCAGACCCATCAGTCTGTGCAGGAAGTGAAACTGCTGAAACTAACCTCCAACCTGAATCTTAGATTCCATGAGACACCTTAATCTGCCTTTAGAACATCAGAGAAACCAACCAAAAAAAAACAAATACTGAAATTGAGAGGGAGTATTTTAATAACAAATGGTACACATAGGCCAGATGATATACAGGACACCTGGAAGAACACATGAAATATATGGTGAATCTCAGTCATGGGTCATTGCTGAGGAAAACTGGGCCTGCTCTCCAGCAAGACACATGAGAGATTTCTGTGGGGATTTGGGCTTTATTGAAGGTACTGAATGGAACCAAAGAAAGTTATTTTAGTGACAAAAACTACCAGCAGGGCAGTACATGAGTAGATGGCAAGGCAGGAACTATAGATCTGTAACAGTTTTGATGTCAAACTATGATACAGGAATGCATTTATTTTACTGGGCAGAATTGTGTCAGTGATGAAGAGAGAGCAGGCATATTACGCCTACCCCAGCATATGATTGAAATCATGCTGTCAAGGGATTCCTTAACCAGAAGATGTAATGAGCGGGCTTGAGCAATGAGAGATAATGGTCATGCATACAGTCCAACCATGTGCTCCAGATGAGCGCTCTGTGCAGGGTCAAGTAGGCTCCGCTACCACACCATCCCCCGAGGGGTTCACAGGGCAGATTTAAGAACAACTAGAAAAGACAGACACACTGGAAACAGAGGAGCACCCTTTCAGTCACCCTATCTGGCCAAAATTCAAATCCAGTGTTAGACAGGAACACAGCTTTACAATAATGCCGAGGAGACAGCAGAGGACCTGAAGAAAGAGGATATAACATTGATGCAGTTCGGAGAGGATAAAAATGAACAGATGAATTTCACCCACAGCGGATATAAACCAAGAAACATTGAAAAATCACTGGATACTTTTTGTTGCATATCAATCATATTTGGGAACTATAATAGAGAAGAATTAAAGACACCTGAAGAAGGCTCCACGGCCAAAACGTTGTGTTCTCTTTCATCTTTTTTTTCAGCATGGAATAAACCTATTACTTGTTCCTTTGCAGCCTATGCGTGCTGACGCAGCTACCCACCTAGAGAAGAATTATATGATATAGGAAGACCTATTGTTAGACAGTGACTTTGCAAACTGACCGGGAAGGTGGAGCTTCATTCTTGGCAGAGATAGACGGAGCGGGGGAGCTAATTCACCTTCTCGTGTCAGTGAGGGGCCCCCACAGGACACGGGAACTTCCCCTCCATTCCTGGGAAGGCCGTGGAGCCTTCTTCAGGTGTGAGCAGGTGACAGTATTTTAATAAACCTGAGCTCACACCTGAAGAAGGCTCCACGGCCAAAACGTGTTTTCTTTCTTCTCTTTTCAGCATGGAATAAACCTATTACTTGTTCTTTTGCAGCCTACGCATGCTGACGCAGTTACCCACCTGAAATACTCCAGAATAGATCACTTTTCATGTTTAATAGTAATAAGCATGAGGTGGAAGAATGTATAATTTTTACACCAAGATAGTAGACCTAGAAATACAGTTTGGAGACTGAATACAGGTATACTCAAGCATAAATCTGTGATTATCAAATTAAAAAAGAAGTCATATTTAGAGAACGATGATAATGAAGAATTGATACCTGCTATACTTTGGGAAGCTGCCAAGCCAGCATCTATCTATAGCAGTGTCTATAGGTATCACTACTACTCTGAAGAAACTGAGGGAGTATAAAATATGGAAGATCGGAGAGAAAATTACAACCTCTAGAAGACCAACATAAGAAGAATAATGATCCAATCGACTTGGAACTGATTAAAAATACGTAGAAGGTTACATGAGAACTTGGGAAGAAGCACAGATTTGTGTTGCAAACATACAATGAAGTAGAGCCAAAGGCAGAAGGCTTCATAAACAGCAAGCCTCAAACACAATCTTTAAGATAAAAGACACCCTGATAAAAGAAAAGAATGCACAATTCAAATCAATAAAAATAAAATCACCAAATACAGAATTAAAAAAAATTGTTCCATCAAAATAAAACAATACTAACATTGACCACAGGTGGAGATATTGACCTTTCAAGTTAGGAAAGGCAAAAGTGAGAAAAGGTAAAAGGAATAGAAATGCATAGATTTTTTAAAAAATACTGTTTTTTTTTCTAAATGAAAAAGTGAAACAATTATTCTGTAGTGTGGTTTTGCTGTTACCTTTATGCTATGATATAATCTACTATGCAAGAGCTGCTTAGGTTTAGGCAGTATGGAACTATGAAGCACTGGAGTATGAAACTCTGTTCTGTTGACATTGCCTGTGATTAATACCAGGGACAAATACCCACACATAACATAAATATATTAATCACATAGTATTGAGGGCAGAGCCACAGGATCACTGCAAAACACTTTACGAAATACACTTTTCCTGATCCTTTGACATGATCCAGAATTTGTTATTTCTTAAAAGACCTGTCGGCCCGACTGCAGATCCGCAGCAATAATGTAAGCTCTTATAAATATGATAATTTTGGGCAGCGCTCCATCTCCGAGATCTGTAAGCAGTACTATGCTGCTATACACCTGTATAGGTTGGTTTTTGAAGGAGATGCAGTGCAGTGGGTCTAGGCTTGTGATCCTGAGGGTTGCTGTACTTCACAACACTATCTCTGGCCCATTTGGAGCTAAATTCTGATCCTGATTATTGCCCTGGGTAGGTACCAAAAAATCACAGGAGCATATACAGATGCAGCCATTCAAAACGCGTGGGGTACGCCACGGTACAATGCGGTGGGCTTGTCGCATCAAAAAAAAAGGCGGGGTGAAGCGCTCCTTCTGGCTTTCCGGAGCGGGGGTAGCGTCGCTCAAGGGCGGCCTTCCCCCCTTTAGGCCGCCCCGCTCCCGTTTCCCGACGGCCTCCGGAGTCCCTGGGGCTCCAGCGCCTGGCACTCCTGGGCAATGTGCCCCCTCTCCCCACAGGGGTGGCAGATGACCCGCCGTCATTGCTCCCCTGGCGTCGCTGCGCTGGCCGTTTCCTCCTTCCCATCTGATTCCCCGTGCACCGCCTCCACTGCCCGGCAGGGAGCACCCCTTCGTTGGTGCCCACCTGTCTCCTTGAATACGGCATCAGCCTGCTCAGCCAGAGCCAGGGACCAGCACGGCCAGCATCACGTGGTGCTGCACCTCAGTCGGCTCCAGGGCCCGGAGAAACGCCTGGAGCGCTATCTCCCAGTGGGCCTCCTCCGGGAGAGTAGGGTAACCTTGGCGGGCTAAGTAGGCCACATCTGCGGCGATCGGACCCAGTGGCTCTCCCGCTAGGCGGCGGGATTGGCCAATCTCGCCCGCAGCAGTCCCGGCGCCTCCCCTCTCCAGCCGAAACACCTCCAGAGGGCCAACGCCAACAGCGTGTAGTTGTATCGTTGGTCCCTGGGTACATCCAGCAACTCCTGGCAGGCCAACCCCTCCAGGACCGCGGCGAGGTGGCATTATTTCTAAATATCTAAATATCACAACATGTGTACACAGCGATCTCCTCAGATTCCAGCTAGTGCGTAATTACGCATTGATGAAAAAGGTTTAAAAAAAGAGAATTAGCTCACTGATAGTTTTAAGTGCAAGCTGTGAACATTTTCACAACACGTGGTCTTTAAAATGCATTTATTGGTTCACAATCTGACAATGCAATGTAAATCATTATCTTTGCATTCTAAGTACCTTAATTCACTAGAAGCATAGCTTTCTCACTATTTAGATTTATTTTTCATACCATTGTTAAACAAAGCAGGAGCGTATACTACTTCCTCATGGGATCAAACGTGGAAAGGTTAGAGTAATCGTTTTTATTTTTTAAATACATTTTAGAAAAGTGTAATTTATACAAAAAAGTTGCATTTAATACCACTTGATAGTTATATTAATAGAGATAAGCTCTCTATTAAAGCTCAGATCAAAGATCAAACAGCAATATCTCATACACAGGGACTGATCTGTGATGTGGTTGAAGT
Organism: Atractosteus spatula; assembly: GCF_055471065.1. NCBI lineage: Eukaryota > Metazoa > Chordata > Actinopteri > Semionotiformes > Lepisosteidae > Atractosteus > Atractosteus spatula. The sequence continues at coordinate 197,031 of NW_028296875.1, forward strand.
ATTATATACACAATACTGCTGACAGCAGGAAGATTCCTATGCTTTTACTCAGCAGCTTATTAAAAACAGCACCAATGGTGTTTAAACCAATTTTTTTTACACAGAAGACTGACACAGCTTCGCGCTGTGAATCTCTTTTTCTAAGAAAACATGTTTCCGTGGGGGAGGTGTCTTTCGCTGGAAGACTAGCCCCCTTCTACTTTGAAAATACTTGTGAAACCGGTTTAATTCGTCACAGCCAGCACTCCTGCAGAGAGTGATGAAAACTGTGCAGCGCCAGGCGAATGCACATTAATATAGGGATTTTGGGCTCACGTGGATTTGCGCCCTACAGTACCTGCGGTACCGCTGTGTACATACAGTACGAACATGTTGTGTTATTTTGAAATATAAAATATGTCAATATACTGTAGTGTCCATAATATTTGCTATTTTAGTTTTTCAAAAAAATGTTTTTGTTAAAAGAAAACTCATAGCGACTTCTGGATTTAAACACCCAACCTCACGCTTATAGTATAAATCAGTTACTTAAGCTATCACGCCACCAAGGCAAGTCATATGACGCATACTGAAACAGCAACACAGATAGAGTAATATGGTCAGAAGGTCAACCGCATGTAAGACTTTGATGCTTAAAATGTTTAGGGAGAAATGGAATATTGGTGTGTATTTTTTCTTTAAAATACCAATACCAGCAACATACAGTTTACATAATATGTTTATGTTCCTAAATTAATATCATTTCAGATGCATTATGCTCCTCTGCTTTTTATGCTTAGCTACTAAAATGTTCCTTTAGTGGTAAAATTCCATATAAATATTCAATACTAAGCAGATTAAAATGTGCACAGTAAAGAGATTAAATGATTAAATCTTATCACTAACGAACAATACACCACAAGCCCGAAAGCGCAACATTATTAATAATATCTTCCGTGTCGCATTTACGTTGGAATGTTTTTTTTACAAGTGTAAAAAGAAGCGATACACAACGCATCTCCTCTATAACTCTTCAGTTTACAGAGAGATTCCGCCAGGGCCTCACAACATTGTCCAATAATACTCTTCTTGTGTCTAATTTTTAGTTAAGCAGGATTTGAGCTACAGACCATAACAAAAAACAGAATCCACCTGTGATTCGGGTGTTAACAAAACGTGTTTACAAAGAAAGTGAAATACAGTAATACTACCAGCTATATAGATACATAGATTTAGATATTTAGATCCTTAAATTAATATCATCATTAATTTCTTTAGATACATGATTCCATAGTATATTCCCGATTATAAAACAGATAATTCTGGTCCTGGAATCTGATTGGCTGACACCCTTCTGAAGCCGTGCCATAATCTCTGGTATACGCACACCCCAGAATTTTGACTTTTTACTGTGTGATAAAGACATTTTAAAGACTACTTCTTAGCGTAGATAAGAAAGCGTAGATACAAAAAGCTTGGATTCTCATGTATCTGATAAACATATCTTTTTCTGTTGTCTTTGTTGCGCTCTTGAGGATCCTTGTGATATTTTGAGCTCTCGTTGAAAGATAAGTGTCGCAGTTTAAATAATTTTTGTTGTTAGAAATTATGAAACGCTCTGTTAAAAGCAAGGGAGTTTTTATGTCTGTTATAGTAAAAGAAAATGTCTGATGAACTAGGGATTGGACAGTTTTTCAGTGCTTGTACAATCGATGGAAATGTTCAAATAAATGTACTAAAGAAGTAAACAAAAAAAGTTATCTATTCCTTTATCATATTGGCTAGCTAATGTCCTCTCTTTGCTAGTTACTTGTGGCTGTGTTTCTGCGTTGAGTAGCAACGAGGGACTATATTCTCAGGCGGAGGAACGTAAACAGCTTAATTTTCGTGTTAAATAAATTTTTTAAATTAAAATTCATTCTATACAGCAATCGCATATTTGGGGACCGTTTTATAAAACTTTGATGCTTAAAATGTTTAGGGAGAAATGGAATACTGGTGTGTATTTTTTCTTTAAAGTACCGAGACCAACCATATACAGTTTACATAATATGTTTATGTTCCAAAATTAATATTGTTTATGACCTTTAGATGCATTATGCTCCTATTCTTTTTAGGCTCAGCTACTAAAATTTCCCTATAAAATTCCATATAAATATTAAATACTAAGAGGATTAAAACAGTAAACAGTAAAGTTCACAGTAAAGACATTAAATTATTAAATCTTTCCACAACCGACCAATGTACGATGAGTGCCCCTCTCATCTATTTTGGCCAGCCGGTCACATACTGCAGTATGAACGGCTACATCTGTATATTGTAACACATCAGGGTTCATGTGGGCGCCTTCGCCACTGCCGCATCAGGTCAGCCCCCCACCATTGGAGACTCAAACCCAGGCCTCCAGCATCACTCAACAGGGACCCAGCCACTTGAGCCAAAGGGAAATCTCCCATCAGCTTGGTGGCTGCGGTCCCTGCTATTCACAGGGAAGGGCGGTGATGTCACCGCGCTGGTAAGCTGGCTCTCACAACCAATGGAGGCCGTATGCGTTACAATATATATATCACTGTGTTGAAGCTGGAGACACATAATCACTGCAAACACATCACTGAATACACTTTTCCTGCTCCTTTGACATGATCCAGAATTTGTAATTTCTTAAAAGACCTGTTGGCCAGACTGCAGATCTGCAGCCAAAATGTAAGCTCTAGTAAAATATGATAATTCGTGAAACATGCACAGGATTGTTTCAAGGGGTGTCACAGTGCTCTATGTCAGACACCTGTAAGCAATACTTTCGTCATGCATTAAGCAATAGGAACTAAGTATACCAGAGGTAAGGTTTAAAAGTGTCGTGGAATCTTTATGTAAGAAGAGCCAGGAAAGGTGTTCTCATTCACTCTGTAAGGCATTTATTCATATTGCCCAATAGAGAAAAACAGCAACCACTAGTCTGTGCAGCAAGTGGGAGCTGATTTCCAAAGTAAAATAGGGAAAGGTCTCTTAGTTTATACACTTAGCTGATGCAACACCTCAACTTGTTTACTTCGTTATGGTTGGTTAGTAATACAAAGACAGGCAAGACAGTAATTTTCCAGTTCTTATAGGTCTTAGTCTTGAAGGACAGAGAAGACAGCTATGAGCAGTTTTGTATCGCCCTTTTGTTGGGGTAGAGATAGACATATTCTTAGAACATCCCATGCTCTTGACTCGCTGGGTACAATCACAATCACACAGCTCTGCCCGTAAATGACATTTTTAGGATAAAACACTTTTCTGCAGTAACTTTCCATTACAGCAGCGATTCTGTGGTGCAACATTGATATACTGGGCTCTGAAGGCCTTCAGTAAACATCATACCCTATAGATTCCACAAGCCCCGTAATGCAAGCGCTAAATCAATGTCACTCCTGCTACAATGTGACTGCTTCATACCTGTATATGTTGTTTTTTTAAGGAGAAACAGTGCAGTGGGTATACCCTTGTGATCCTCTGGGTTGCTATACTTTAGAACACTATCTCTGGCTTGTCTGGAGTTAAATTCTGATCCTGATTATTGCCCCGGGCATGTACCAAAAAATCACAGGAGCATACATATACAGATGCAGCCATTCAAAATGCACGGTACAACACTGGTTGTTTGTTTGTGAAATTATTTTATCATTTAATCTCTTTACAGTGCATGTTTAAATCCACTTAGTATTGATATGTATATGGAATTTGACAACTAAAGGGAAGTTTTAGTAGCTGAGTATAAAAAGAAAAGGAACATAACGTGTCTGAAGGTCATAAATGATATTAATTTAGGAACATAAACATACAGTATGTAACATATAAATGTAAACTGTGTAGCAGCAAGGCTTATCAAAAATACAGGAATTAAGTTTGCTGCTCCCTTGCCAGTCTCTCTCTCCCTCATCTCAGTGGTGCTGGACACAGAGAGGTCATTCCATGGTTCACATTGAAGGGGTTTTTCTAGCTGATAGGGTTTCCTGATAAGGAACAGCTCCCAAGGCTGAGATTCACCAGTCACCCTAATAAATGGTCATCTTTGGCGCCTTACTGTCTGGGAGATTCCATGGAAGAGTCTCATCCCAAGGTTTACAACCCTAAGGTCAGAGTGTATTGTTACTCATCCTCCACCTCAATCAGCCAATCAGGAACTGGTAGGGCAGTTAAACACCATGTGGATCTCGATCATATACTGTAATTTAAAAAAGGAAACGATGAGGGTATTAATCCATCCATCCATCATGTTTTGTGTTGTGTATCATCTGTGTATCATCTGCCTCTGTATGTTAGTACTCCATGCAGATCTCTGTAGACCAGTCAATTCCTCCTAAATGATAGCTATATCCACGATGTCCCTCTTGGCTCCATGGCAGTGATGCAGCATTCAACTCAGATGGTACCCAGCCCGGGCACCATCCGGACATGTGGGGAGGAGAATAGGATAATTTGGTCAGAACAGATGTATCTACCTGATGTGCCAACACAGAGACACACAATGGCATGTACAGCAGCACCTGCAGCCATGGTTGCAGCAGGCTATAATGTAAGGTGTGAGTAGACTAGGCTGAGGTAATAAGTCTTCAGTCTGGATTTGAATACTGAGATTGACTCGGCATCCTTAACATGGGGTCGGAGACTATTCCATAAGCTAGGGGCCCTGTAACTAAAGGCTTTACTGCCAACTGTTATTTTATTAATTCATGGAATATGAAGAAGACCTGCATTCTGTAATCTAAGCAGGCGATTTGGATGGTAAACATTAATACGTTCCATTAGACAGAGACATGCCTGACCTCTGAGAGCCTTGTAAGTAGAAGGATTTTGAAGTCCGCCCTGTACCTGACAGGAAGCCAATGAAGAGAGCTAAGTATGGGGGTTAAATGGTCGTACTTTCTGCTCTTAGTAACAATTCTAGCTGCTGCATTCTGAAATCGCCGTAAGGTGTTGAAAGAGTGGTGGGTGCTCCCTGATAATAGGGCATTGCAGTAGTCTAACCTGCTGTGTACAAGAGCATGTATTAATTTCTCTGTGTCTTGAGTGGAGAGAAAGTGCCGTAGTTTTGTAATATTGCTTAACTGTAGGAAGCATGTTTTAGATACTGTTGTAGCGGCGAGGCTGATTAAAATACAGGAATTAAGTTTTCTGCTCCCTTGCCAGTCCCTCTCTCTTTCATCTCAGTGGTGCTTGATACAGAGAGGCCATTCCATTTGGTTCACAATTAAGGTGTTTTTCTAGCTGATAGAGTGTCCTGATAAGGAACAGCTCCCCAAATGCTGAGATTCTCCAGCAACCTTAATAAATGTTCATCTCTGGCGCCTTAAAGTCTGAGATTCCAAGGGAAAGTGTTATTCAAAGTTGGTTTACAACCCTAAGGTCAGAGTGCATGGTTGCTCATCATCAGCCAATCAGGAACTGGTGGGGCAGGTTAACCCCGCGTGGGTCTCTGATGCCCATGAAACTTTCAGCCAGTGAATGACCTGCAGTTCCTCCAGGCAAAATGGGCGGCATGGAGCGCCTGTGGAGCAGTTCCCAAGGGCAGAACATTTCCCAAGCGCAGGACATTCTTGCAGCACGCCTGCTGGACATTCAACCTCAGGGCTCCTCCTGAACATCCTCAGATTCATCCCGGACCACCACGTAACCGCCAGTGTGTCCGAGTAGCAGGACTTTCCTTTGTTCTAAGAGTCGAGAACGGAGGTTGCCAGCATGTAACCAAAGGATCCACCCGAGGTTAGCCCTCGTGAACCCAACCTGAATCTAAGGATTCAGGACTAGCGCTTCATCAGGAACGAACTGGTCTTCTTTCTGACCTGCTGGGACCCGCAATCACTTTTCTCCTGTGCACAAACTCTTACTAGTAAGCCAGAACTAACTAGCCAGTCTTCAGTGAGCATTATCAGCGCATCGCCGCAGGAATCTCTTCCACCACGTCGCACGCCGCAAACAGCACTGCTTGGCACCAAGCCGGAGATCGCTGATTGGACAGCAACAAGCTTGCCACTGCTTCTTTGTGTCTGCAGGAGATCCTGCAGAGATTGGATGAGTATTCAACATTCTGCATTACGGCTCAAGAACTCAATTGTTACCTCAACCTGAGTTTATATCAATTTAATTCCTATGAGTTAACGACTTGCTTTTGAGCATCTAGTGTAGGAGTTGTAATCCAAGTTCATATACGAAACGGTCTAAATGAATGATATACTGAACGTATGTCCCTCTTGGTATTTGTAACTCTTCGTGACTGAATATATATTTGTTGTATTCTGCTAACCCTCTCGATAAGATCTGTTATGTTTATATGCACATTTTATGTATTAATAAATGTATTTCGTGTATTAGTACCCGTGAGTGTGCGTTGTTTGAGTTATCCCGCAAGGTTGGATTCTAATAGCCATCAGAAGAATCATTTTTGTGACTTGCTGCTACAATTAATACTTGTCCCAGTTATGCACTAATCCCTACATTTACTGGTGCCTCGTGAGAGGATACTTACACTGTTTTAACATGAGAGTTAAATGAGAGCCTTGTGTCTAATATGACGCCTAGGTTACATGCTGAGTCTTTGAGGCAAATTTTTAAATCTTCTGAGTTAAGTGCTGAAGTTATAGTAGTCCTATCACTATTGTTGCCTCCAAAAAACAGAACATCAGTTTTATCAGAGTTAAGCAACAAAACGTTTTCACACATTCAAGTGTTTACTTCATTAATGCAATTAACTAAAGTGTTAATAGAAGAGTTGTCGTTTGGTGTAAACAAAATGTATATTTGCGTGTCATCGGCATATGAATGAAAATTAATATTATGTTTTCGTATTATCCTACCTAGCGGCAGCATGTAGAGAGAGAACAATACTGGTCCCAGCACTGATCCCTGTGGTACCCCAAATTGAACTGTTGACATTGATGAAGCAGTACAATTATTAGATATTTGAACATAATGAAAACAATGACTTAAATATAAAGTAAACCACTTAAGGATGGTTCCAGATAAGCCAACCTCAAACTCAAGCCTGTGTAACAAAACAGAGTGGTCAGGCGTGTCAAAGGCAGCACTAAGATCTAGAAGCACAAGCACTGTTGCATTCCCCGCATCAGTAGCTAACAGAATATTATTTACGACTCTTGTTAATGCAGTTTCAGTGCTGTGGCCAGGGTGGAAACCAGACTGAAATTTCTCAAGTATATTATTTGAATTCAGATTGTAGCTGGGCCACAACTATTCTCTCAAGAATTTTAGATAGAAATGGGACGTTTGAAACAGGCCTGTAGTTGTTAAGAACTTGTGGATCCAAATTTGACTTCTTAAGAAGCGGTCTAACAACTGCTACTTTAAATTGGTCAGGTACAACACCTGATGCAAGGAACATGTTCATTATACTAATTATAGGTCCTGCCAGTACTTCGAGGGAATCTTCGAGGTGGTTGACTTTGTCTTAATAATTAATTTCTTGAGTTCTTGTTCATTAACTAATTGAAAAACACTAAAGAGGTGCTCATATTGTGTCTGTACCAGATTTCTTTGTGGCTTATTTGATTGTGTTTGAAGTATGGTGTTAATTTTATTGTTAAAGAAGTTAATGAAATCGTCACTACTAAAGTTAGATGGTGCTATAGAATCTGTCTTATTTGATCTTAGAGATGAGCTATTGTCTTAAATAGGTAGCGAGGGTTTTTTTTATTGCTTCCTATAAGTTCAGAGTAGTAAGCTGAACGAGCTCTACTTTATATAGGGCTTTCTTATATTGTTGCAGGCTATCAGTCCATGTCGACTTGAATACTTGCAAACCAGTAGACCTCCATTTTTGCTCTAGTTTGCGGCACTCCTGTTTAAGGGATCATGTGTGATCATTATACCATGGAGACTGTCTAGTGGTTTTGACTACCTTAGTCTTTAACGGGGCAATTTCATCAGGGGCCTGTCTGACCACTGTATTATAATTATGTGTGATTTCGTGAACATTATTACTGGAGATGAAGCTAGCATTGTTCATCGTGTTCATGAAATCTAATGAAGTACCCCCATTGATGTGTCGAGTTGTAACAGTCTTCTCCTTTGCAGCTGTCAAGGGCAGTTGAATCTCAAAAGTAATTAAAGAGTGGTCAGAAAAAGAGTTATTGATGGGATGGATTAGTACATGATGAATATCAGCTCTGTGAGTGATAATTAAGTCTAGTATATGATTGTATATGTGTGTTGGTCCTGTTATATGCTAACTACAACTCTGTACCACCACAAGGAGAAAATAGAAATATTTACTGTAGGTGTCTGTCTGTATGTCCATATGTATGTTAAAGTCACCTAATATTACAACTTTGTCTAAGTTAATAACTAAATCAGAGAGCAGTTCACCAAATTTGGCAAGAAACAATGCATATTGTCCTGGGGGTCTGTACACTAAAAGAATGTATGTAGATAATTTGGGTGCTATTTGAAGGAGCATTGCTTCAAATGTCTGAAAGGCATTAATAGTTTTTAATTCAATTCTCAGGGACTCACTGAAGGTGGCTGCTAGGCCACCTCCACGCCCTGAGCAATGCGCTTTCTATAAAAAAGTATAGCCATTAGGTGAGGCTTCAATTAAAGTTAGTAGGCACAGGTCAGAGTTGGTGTCAAGCACCATATCATTAACCAGAACTGATTTGTTACCTAGTGAACGATATAATTATATTCATATACCGTAGCTCAAATTATCACAGTAGTACACTTTCATTGGAAATGTCTGCATCAGTTTCACTCTTTCCCATGTGATTATGTCTGTGGCATAATGGGCTAGGCATGTGCTTTGTATTGCTGAGGGTGGGGCTTCAAATGCATTTGTTGCCATGTGTATTCTTTTAACAAGTAAACATTTCTTTGATAAACTAAAATAACAAATATTATGGACACTACATTGACATTTTTAGAATTTGATTAATACGGAATATAATATGGAATCGTGTATCTAAAGAAATAATAATGATATAATTATATTCATATACTGTAGCTCAAATGCTGCTAAACCAAAAACTAGACACAAGAAGAGTATTATTGGACAAAGTTGTGAGGCTCTGGTAGAATTTCTCTGCAAACTGAAGAGTTATAGAGGAGACACGTTGTGTATCACCTCTTTTTACACTTGTAAAAAAGAACATTCCAATGTTAATGCGACACGGAAGATATTATTAATAATACAGCACTTTCGGGCTCATGTGGGTATGCACCCTACACCACTGGTGGATCAAACCCAGGCTTCCTGCATCACTCAACAAGGAACCAGCCAGTTGAGCTACAGCTATTCTCAGGGAAGGTAGTGACATCACCATGCTGGCAAGCCAGCTCATGCAATACCTGTAATGCCGGCTGTCACCATGAGATTTCTCTTAACAAATTAAAGTTTCTTTGAAAAACTAAAATAGCAAATATTATGGACACTATATTGACATTTTTTATATTTCTAAATATCATAACATGTTCGAGGCTAAGTGATTTATTAATAATAATGAATAATTTCAATTTGCAACTGTACTGCCACTACTGTCGTTATTACTGATAATAAATATAATCGACACTATATTGGATTTGTTGGTATTTCTAAATATCACAAAACATTCAAAGTTAAGTGAGTTAAGTGATTAACATTTTCCATGAATACTTGTGCTCGTTATCGTAGTAAAAGAAATGCATACTTTTTAGAATTTAATTATTAGGAAATATAATATGGAATCGCGTATCAAAGGAAATTAATAACCATATTAATTTAAGGTTCTAAATATATGTATTTATATAGCTGGTAGCATTACTGTAATCCACTTTCTTTGTAAACACATTTTATCTTTAATGTGACTCATTCACGCATGATGAATTTGAGCTTGTGGGAAATACATTTTTCCTGCATCAAAGTTTAGCTTGTTCAGAGCGCCCTACATTACAAACTCCAAGCCTTTTATTTTGAGGTGAAGACCCTCACAACGGAGGCTGACGGAGGCTTCACAGCCAAAATGTTGGGTTTTCTCTCTTCTCTTTTCAGCGTGGAATAAACCTATTACTTGTTCCTTTGCAGACTATGCAGGCTAACGTAGCCACCCACCTCAAGTAGTTAGTGCTGTACAGTGATATAGACGTGGGTAATATCATTCCCATTAAACAATGTGCTTATCGCGCAAAACCGCGAAACTAAAAATTAGACACAAGAAGAGTATTATTGGACAATGTTGTAAGGGTCTGGCAGAATTTCTCTGTAAACTGAAGAGTTTTTACAAAAAAGAACATGCCACTCAGTGGGAGGTGCACTGTTACCTCAATCACCTGCTAATTCGTTTCACACCACGGGAAGACAGGAGAATGTGATTGTATTGTATCTGTACGAAATGTGTGTTGCGTTTACAAAATGAAAGTGTTTACAATGTTTAATTAAAAAGTTAAAAAAACATACAGCTTACACAAAGATTCTAAGATGATCACAAGGAAGTGTATTGCATGTCTAATGGTGCCATATTGAAAAAAAATCATTGGGTTTCACAATCAAAGCAAGGCTTGGAAAGGTCAGAGGACCTGCCTAGTTTGGAAAACTCTTAGTTGCAGCATTGTGGGTGTTGTGGTTTAAATGCTATTGGCTCGTGAACAGCATCCCCCTATCCCAGTGCATAGTGGCACATTAAATAAAACCACGAGAAAAAGACATTCACAACGCAAAGCTGTCAGTCTTCTGTGTAAACAATCGGTTTTTAAAAAGCTGTTGAGTAAAGAATAGAAATTTTCCTGCTGTCAGCAGTATTGTGAATATAGTTGACCCTTACCTGAATTAAAACAGGACATAAAGAAAGGGTTTCAGAAATAAGACAAAGCTTTATTCCCATGCTTACAGTCTGGGTAATTGGAGACTATGCTATGCTGCTTCCTATGGTCATATACGTTTTTTTTTGCATGAAACTCTATTGAGCGGTATTTCTCGCGTTGTGAACGTATGTATACAGCGGTCCCCCAGTGGTTTGAAGGCTTTCTGTTACACTTGCGAGTTATGGACATAAGAATATTTATGTGTGGTCAAAAAAATGGCATAAAAATGACAGTGAAGGCTGTGAAAACATATGTCAGTCTGTCCGTGGGGGGAAGGGGGACTGTCTTTCATTGGAAGGTTCGCCTATTCTACCCATACATGAGAATATAGGGGGGAAGGAAAAGTGCCCATGGTCATTTTTTTCACTGACAGACAAAGTTGTGTTGTTAATACAAAGCGGTATTAAAAAAAACACTGAAACAATAAAATGTGTCTGGTCATTATTGACAGTATTAATTTAATAATAATAATTTCAAGCTTCTTGTAACTTTTAATAATATGTAATTTTTTTCTTCGCTTTTCAACCGCGGTAAAGTTAGCTTGAAATTCGAAAATGATTTTGGCACGCCTGTAGTGTTTTCACGAGACCTCCTAGAATTTCGAGAACACTTGCTTAATGTTTAAAGTACAATGTGAATGTTTTCACAGCCTCCACTTTGTCGTTTTCACGTCATTTTTTGGACAGGTGCATAAACTATTAGTAGTAATAATTAGTATTAAAATTTGCACTGTGATAAATTTTTACACTTCCACATCTTATAAACACATTTATTTGCAATATGTTGCAACATACGTTAAATATGACTATAAAAAAAACAGGGTTCACTCTTTTTCTGTCTCTCACTACTCTCTCTCACCCGCTGCGATTCAGAAACAGAATGATAAGAAAATGGGAACAGGTGAGGTAGGAAGAGGGAAGGGGGAGGGGGAGGCGTCTTCCCAAATCTATGACTAAAGAAAGTGTCAAAGAGAAATGGCTTGAGCAACATACAGAGCCGAAAAAGCTTGGTGCGGTCTTTTCTGCTTTAAAGGTACATTCCTTGTGGAAGAATTTTCACCTCGAACATTTGCCCACCAGCTAACACACAGAAGCAAACAGAATACAAAATGTACTTGCAAGCATAGCGATTACGAACATTAAAAAAACATACTTGCTTTATACTGTTATACTGTACAGTGTATTAAAACACTCTGTAGTGTGCTCTCACGAGGCACCAGTTCTGTAGGGGTTTGGGCATTTACTGGGACAATTATTAATTGTAGCAGTAAGTCACAAAATGATTCTTTTAATGGCCTTAGAATTCAACCATGCGATATAACTCAAACAACACACACACAGGTACTAATGCACGAGGATACATTTATTAATACATAGAATATGCATGTAAAGCTAACAGATCTTATTGTGAGGGTTAACAGAATACAAAAGATATATATTCATTCAGTTAGAAAGAGTTACGTATATCAAGAGGACATACGTTCGGTATATCATTCATTTAGACCGTTTCGTAAATGAACTTGGTTATAACTTCTACATTAGATACTCGAAACAAGTACATAACTCTTAGGAATTAAATTGATATCAACTGGTTGGGATAACAATTGAATTCTCGAGCTGTAATGCAGTGAAGTTGAATATTCATCCAATCTCTGGGGATTCAGATCTCCTGCCGACACAAAGAAACAGTTGCAGGCTTGTTGCTGTCCAATCCGCGCTCTCTGGCTCCGTGCCAGGCTGTGCTGTTGCGGCTTGGTGGAGACTCCTGCGGCGCTGCTCTCTGAAGACCGGCTAATTAGTGTTGGCCTTAACTAGCGAAGTTTGTGCACAGGAGAAAAGATGACTGTGGGTCCCAGCAGGTCAGGAAGAAGACCGGTTCGTTCCTGATGAAGCGCTAGTTCTGAATAGTGATTCAGCTGTCCACAGTTCCGACATGTTCACGAAGCTTGCTGCTGATGCTAACCTCAGATGGATCCTTTGGTTACTCGTGGCAACCTCCACTCTCGACTCTTAGAACAAAGGAAAGTTCTGGCACTCGGACACACTGGCCGTTACGTGGTTGTCCGGGCTGAGTCTGAGGATGGTCAGGAGGCGCTCTGCGAGAATGTCCTGCCCTTGGGAGCCTTTCTGCTCCTGGGCCGTCCTGCCCTGGAATTGTCTCGCACCCCTGGAATTCTCCTTTTTGGAATTCTTCTTGAATAGTCTACTCTGTGTTGCCTGTTTTTACCTGGAGGAACTTCAGCTCGTTCATTGGCTGAAAGTTTCATGGGCATCAGAGACCCACGTGGGTTACTCTGCCCTACCAGTTCCTGATTGGTTGATCAAGGTGAGATATGAGTCACTTACTCCTGACACTTAGGAATGCAGTCCAGATGTCCATCTGGCACTCCCTAGACAGATAGGTGCAAATGGATGACCATTGATCATGATAGCCAGGCTTAGCTAAGTGCATCCCCATTTGGGAGCTGTCCCTTATCAAAAGAAACCTTAAATCAGCCTGCATGAATAGCTTCTCTGTGGCTGCACCACAGAGATGAAGAGAGATGGGGCCTCATTTGGGAAAGCACAGCAACACTTAATTCTGTCTTATTTTAATAAGCCTTGCCGCTACAACTCTATGGTCACTACACTGTGAGTAATGCTGCCCACTAAACCTCTTTCCCACAATTTCACGAAGGGCAAGGTCACACAGCTGATTCACAGCTGGATACAATTTGATTATGCAAAAATTCAGATATTTGCCAACATATTTACTAAAACTATCCAACTCAGTATTTATGCATAATTAAAATATTTATGATGAAGGTGGAAGGTTGTGTACTTTTGTCCAACTGAGCAATCTTGCTTTTATAAAATATACCGACTTTTTCATGTTTAATGTTTAACATGCTGTAATACAGTTTAAAATGATTGAAAGTCTAAACAGTATACAACTTGAATTCCTATCTCTATTAAGATAACTATCAAGTGGTATTAAATAAATACAACTTTTTTGTATAGATGACACTTTTCTAAAATTTATTTAAAAAATAAAACAATTACAATCGAATCTTTCCACGTGTGATCCCATTAGGAAGTACAATGTGCTCCTGGTATAGGTATATGGTATAAAAATAAATCTAAATGGTGAGAAAGCTATGCTTAAAGTTAATTAAGGGACTTAGAAGACAAAGATAACAATTTACATTGCATTGTCAGATTGTGAATCAATAAAGGCATTTAATTAAACATGCATTTGCAAATTTAATCAAAATGGGGGTAATGGGGGACTCTATAATTTCTCTATTATTATCAAAACCCTCAACTCGTTCAATTGTGGTTATTTTGAAAACATTTTGACATGTTCCTTGTAAGTACACTGCTGTCGATATTGTAGCAATAGACAAAATGAAACGCTTGGAATTTGTGATGTAGGGATCTCTATATTTATGTCTTTGTTTCGTGGTTTCATTAGTGACAAACGCTAAACTTTCAGCTTCAATAACGCGTACGCCATATGGCCGACATTACAAGTATTGTTTTTTATTAAACTTATAAAGAATTTACAAATAATGAAGTAATGTGTAAATTATGTGATCAAATTGTATTTTTTACATATATCATATGTTTTCCTTGCTTAAATATTTCTCAAATTTTTTATAGAATTTAAATAGTGTTTCAGCTGCACCTCAAAAGTACTAAAAAGGGGAGTATTATAAGACCATTATGAATGTGAAATTTACCCAGAATGACTAATAAATACATTACAGGTATTGTACAAGCTGGCTTGCCAGCATGGTGATGTCACTGCCTTTCAGGTGAATAGGAGGGAACTGAGCCACCAGCGGTGTAGGGTGCATACCCACGTGAGCCTGAAAGCACTATATTATTAATAATATCTTCCGTGTCGCATTAACATTGGAATTTTCTTTTTTACAAGTGTAAAAAGAGGTGATACACAATGTGTCTCCTCTCTAACTCTTCAATTTACATTCCGCCAGAGCCTCACAACATTATCCAATAATACTCTTCTTGTGTCTAATTTTTAGTTTAGCAGGATTTGAGCTAAAGTATATAAATATAATTATGTTTATTATAATTTAGATGTACAATCAGTGTCCATAATATTTGCTATATTAGTTTTTCTAAGAAATGTTTGTTAAAAGAAAACACATGGCAACAGCTGGATTTGAAGCCCCAAACTCAGCTATACAAAGAACATGCTTAACACGTTATGCCACAGACATAAACATGTGGGAAAGAGTGAACCTGATGCAGACATTTCCAAAGAAAGTGTACTACTGTGATAATTTGAGCGACAGTATATGAATATAATTATATCGTTTTTAATTTCTTTAGATACGCGATACCATATTATATTCCCTATTAATCAAGTTCTTAAACATATGCTTTTGTTTACCACGATAACGAGCGTATTCGCAGAAAAGGTTAAAACATTATTACTTTTATGAAGTATATAAACTTAATTTAGTCAGAAGGAGCACTTAAAAACTTTTCCAAAATAACCACGTGTAACCGAATGAAATACTTTGATGCTTAAAGTGTTTAGGAAGAAAATGAAATACTGTTGTGTATTTTTTATTTAAACTACCAATACCAGCCATATAGAGTTAACATAATATGTTAATGTTTCTAAATTAATATCATTTATGACCTTCAGACACGTTATGCTCCTCTTCTTTTTATGCTTAGCTACTAAAATTTCCCTTTAGCCGTCAAATTCTATATACATATTCAATACTAAGCAGATGAAAACATGCACAGTAATGAGATTAAATTGTTAAATCGTTTCACTAACAATCTATGCACCACAAGTGCCCCTGTCGATCATTTTGGCCAGCCAAATCATGCACCGTGGTACACCGTGGTGCACTGTGGGTAATTATGTGCGGTAAAGGGTTGTACCATGCATTTTGAATAGCGGCGTCTGTATATATATACTCCTGTGATTAATTGGTACATGCCCAGGGAAATAATCACAAGATCACAATCACTACATTGTAGCAGGTGTGACATTGATTTAGTGCTTGCATTATGGGGCTTGTGAAATCTATAGGGTATGATGTCCACTGAAGGCCTTCAGAGCCCAGTATATCAAACGCCTAGCCGTAAGCCTGGCATGTTGCACCACAGAATCGCTTTAAAACTTTACCTGTGGTATACTGAGTTCCTATTGCTCAATGTATGATGAAAGTATTGTTTACAGGTGTCTGACATAGAGCACTGTGTCCTTTAAGACACTCCTGTGCATGTTTCATGAATTATCATATTTTACTAGAGCTTAAAATTTGGTCTGGCCGACAAGTCTTTTAAGAAATTTAGGTCAGACAAATTCTGGATCATATCAAAGGAGCAGAAAAAGAATATTCAGTGACGTGCTTGCGGTGATTCTGTCTCCAGCTTCAACACAGTGACACAATAATCAGGATCAGGATTTAGCTCCAGATGTGCCAGAGATAGTGTTGTGAAGTACAGCAACCCACAGGATCACAAGCGTTGACCCACTGCACTGCATCTCCTTCAAAAACCAACATATACAGGTGCACAGCGGCATAGAACTGCTTAAAGGTCTTGGAGACGGAATGCTGTCCACATCGACAGAAACCTGTGCTTGCTGCCCAAAATTATCATATTTTACTAGCGCTTACATTTTTGCTGTGGATCTGCAGTCGGGCAGACAGGTCTTTTAAGAAATCACAAATTCTGGATCATGTCAAATGAGCAGGAAAACTGTATTTAGTGAAGTGTTTGCAGTGATCCTGTGGCTCTGCCCTTAATGCTATGTGATTAATATATTTTATATCAGGTTTGGGTATTTGTCCCAAGTATTAATCACAGGCAATGTCAACAGAATAAAGTTCCATACTGCCTAAACATAAGCAGCTCTTGCATAGTAGATTATATCATAGCACAAAGCTAGATGCGAAACAGCACTACAGCATAAGTGTTTCGCCTTTTCATTTAGAAAAAAATAGTTTTTTAAAAAATTCAATGCATTTCTATTTCTTCTACCTTTTCTCATTTTTGCCTTTCCTAACTTGTAAAGACAATATCTTCACCTTGTGGTCATTGTTAGCAATGTCTTATATTGAGGGAAAATGTTTATTTCAATTCTCTATTTAGTGATTTTATTTTGTGCATTGATTTGAATTGTGCATTCAGCAGTGCTAGATTTTTTTTAATTGAAGGCCACTACAATACATAATGTGAGTTTATTTAAAAAATAAAACGAAATAAAAGGAATACATTTTTATGAGGAAAACAATGTTGATATTCCTGTGATAATCTTCCTTAGATCATGTATTGCATCATTTGGACACTTTGTGGGCTTGAACTACAAAGATTTTCCTGTTCTATGGTACAAGATCAATAAAAACAAAAGCATTTATTTTAATTAGATTTGTTTTTTGAAACATGTGCAATAATTTATTTAATAAACATAAGTGAAATAAAAGCATTTTAAAATCATACTTTTAGTATATTTAGTCCCTAATGCACAAGCAATGATAATTTGTGCAACATGCACAGGTGTGTCTCAAAGGGCATAGTGCTCCATACTCCAGGCTGCTTCAGAGTTCCATACTGCCAAAATATAAGCAGCTCTTGCATAATAGAGCACATAATAGTACAAAGGGAACAGTGAAACCGCACTACAGCATAATTGATTTGCTTTTTCCTTTAGAAATAAAAACAGGTATTTTTTTAAAATTCAATGCATTTCTATTCCTTTTACCTTATCGCAGCTGTGCCATTCTTGACATGGGTGGACAATATCTCCACCTTGTGGTCATTGTTGGTAATGTCTTACTTTGAGGGTAGGTTTTTATTTCAATTCTCTATTAGGTGATTTTAATGTTGTAGATTTGAATTCTGCATTCAGCAGTGCACAATTTTTTTCAGGTTCAATGGAACAAGTAATATGTTTATTCCATGCTAAAAAAAAAGAAGATAGAAAACACAACATTTCGGCCATGGAGCCTTCTTCAGGTGTGTATGATTAATAATAATAATAATAAACTATTTTATATAGCGCCTTTAAAGGTGGCTTCCAAAGCACTTTACGGGATGACAACAACAATAAATAAAGAAGAATACACAAGATAAAACACAATTACAATATACAGAGGAGACCGTGGATGGTGGTACTAAGGAAAGCAGAGGGGTGAAGAATGGAACCAGTTAAGTAAAGGCTTTTCTGAGGAAGAGGGTTTTGAGTCTGGATTTGAAGGAGTTTAGAGAAGGTGACTCTCTGATATCCTTGGAGAGAGAGTTCCAGAGATTGGGGGCATAACAGGCGAAGGCCCTGTCACCCATACAATGTAGACGGGCTTGGGGGACAGTAAGGAGAGCAGAATTAGAAGAGCGAAGGTTGCGAGGTGGGGAGTAGGGCGTAAATAGTTCAGACAGGTACTGAGGTGGCATGCCATGCAGAGCCTTATAGGTGAGCATCAGGATTTTAAAATCTACAAGGAATTTGACCGGAAGCCATTGCAAGGACTCCAGGATAGGAGTAATGTGAACACTTGCACTAGACCTGGTCAGGATTCTGGCTGCTGAATTTTGGACATACTGCAGTTTGTTCATAGTATATTTAGATACCCCAGCGAGTAGAGCATTACAGTAGTCAATTCGAGAGAACACAAATGTGTTGATCAGCTTTTCAGCCACAGTTAGTGAAAGCATAGGGTGTAGTCTAGTGATATTTCTGAGGTGACAAAAAGATGTTTTGACAGTATGCTGCACATGTGGGTCGAATGTTAAGCCAGAATAGAATATAACCCCAAGGTTTTTCAATTTTGATTGAAGCTCAAGTACAGAACCATCTACAGATAGAGTTACAGGACTGGCTTCACAAATTTGATGAGGGATGCCAATAAGCATGACTTCAGTCTTAAGATGAAGGAAGTTTTGAGTCATCCAAATCCAATCATAGTAATGTAAGTTTCTTTAAAAAAATAAAATGAAATGAAAGGAATACAGTTTTATGAGGAAATCAATACTGACATTCCCATGATAATCTTCCTTAGTTCATGTATTGTATTAGAACAGTTTGTTCTACAATGATTTTTCTGTACTGTGATTCAAGATAAAGAAAAAGAAAAGCATTTATTTTAATTCATTTTGTTTTATAAACATTGCATAATACAATGAACAAAGAATTTCAGGCTTACAGACCTCTGAGACAGAGCACTATGCTTTTTGACACATACTGTACCTGTGCCTGCTGCAAAACTTGCCCTATTTTACTGGAGCTTACATTTTGCCTGCAGATCTGCAGTCGGGCCAACAGGTGTTGTAAGAAATGACAAATTCTGTCTTTGATGTAACTCCAGGAAATAATAGTTTATAATAATAAACTATTTTATATAGCGCCTTTAAAGGTGGCTTCCAAAGCACTTTACGGGATGACAACAACAATAAATAAAGAAGAATACACAAGATAAAACACAATTACAATATACAGAGGAGACCGTGGATGGTGGTACTAAGGAAAGCAGAGGGGTGAAGAATGGAACCAGTTAAGTAAAGGCTTTTCTGAGGAAGAGGGTTTTGAGTCTGGATTTGAAGGAGTTTAGAGAAGGTGACTCTCTGATATCCTTGGAGAGAGAGTTCCAGAGATTGGGGGCATAACAGGCGAAGGCCCTGTCACCCATACAATGTAGACGGGCTTGGGGGACAGTAAGGAGAGCAGAATTAGAAGAGCGAAGGTTGCGAGGTGGGGAGTAGGGCGTAAATAGTTCAGACAGGTACTGAGGTGGCATGCCATGCAGAGCCTTATAGGTGAGCATCAGGATTTTAAAATCTACAAGGAATTTGACCGGAAGCCATTGCAAGGACTCCAGGATAGGAGTAATGTGAACACTTGCACTAGACCTGGTCAGGATTCTGGCTGCTGAATTTTGGACATACTGCAGTTTGTTCATAGTATATTTAGATACCCCAGCGAGTAGAGCATTACAGTAGTCAATTCGAGAGAACACAAATGTGTTGATCAGCTTTTCAGCCACAGTTAGTGAAAGCATAGGGTGTAGTCTAGTGATATTTCTGAGGTGACAAAAAGATGTTTTGACAGTATGCTGCACATGTGGGTCGAATGTTAAGCCAGAATAGAATATAACCCCAAGGTTTTTCAATTTTGATTGAAGCTCAAGTACAGAACCATCTACAGATAGAGTTACAGGACTGGCTTCACAAATTTGATGAGGGATGCCAATAAGCATGACTTCAGTCTTAAGATGAAGGAAGTTTTGAGTCATCCAAATCCAATCATAGTAATGTAAGTTTCTTTAAAAAAATAAAATGAAATGAAAGGAATACAGTTTTATGAGGAAATCAATACTGACATTCCCATGATAATCTTCCTTAGTTCATGTATTGTATTAGAACAGTTTGTTCTACAATGATTTTTCTGTACTGTGATTCAAGATAAAGAAAAAGAAAAGCATTTATTTTAATTCATTTTGTTTTATAAACATTGCATAATACAATGAACAAAGAATTTCAGGCTTACAGACCTCTGAGACAGAGCACTATGCTTTTTGACACATACTGTACCTGTGCCTGCTGCAAAACTTGCCCTATTTTACTGGAGCTTACATTTTGCCTGCAGATCTGCAGTCGGGCCAACAGGTGTTGTAAGAAATGACAAATTCTGTCTTTGATGTAACTCCAGGAAATAGAAACCTTCCTTTCTCATCAGGAATTTAGTGTAAACATTCATCATCTTGGGGTAAGTACAGTGGGGGAAAGCATCTGTTGCTATTGCTCAGGCAAGTGTGATGGTCACAGTTCAGCATGTAAAAGCAGGCTCCATCGCAGTGATCCTGTGGCTATGCCCTCAATACTATGTGATTGATATATTTTATATCATGTGTGGGTATGTGTCCCAGGTATTAATTACAGGCAATGTCAACAGAACAGAGTTCCATACTCCAGGGCTCTTCAGAGTTCCATACTGACTAAACATAAGCAGCTCTTGCTTAGTAGATTCATAGCAAAAAGGTAACTACGAAACTGCACTACAGCATAAATGTTTCGCTTTTTCATTTAGAAAAAAACAGTATTTTTTCAAATTCAATGCATTTCTATTCATTTTACCTTTTCTGAGTTTTGCCTTTCCTAACTTGTAAGGACAATATTTCCACCTTGTGGTCATTGTTAGTAATGTCTTATTTTGAGGTAAAATGTTTATTTTAATTCTCTATTTTGTGATTTTATTTTTATAGATTTGAATTGTTCATTCAGCAGTGCTAGATTGTTTTTAAATTGAAGGCCACTACTATACATAATGTGAGTTTATTTAAAAAATAAAACAAAATGAAAGGAATGCTTTTTTATGAGGAAAACAATGTTGATATTTCCGTGATAATCTTCCTTAGATCATGTATTGCATCATTAGGACACAAAGTTCTGTGGTACAAGATAAACAAAAATGCAATGCATTTTTATGGAGGCAGACATGATGCTGAGTTTAAAAGTGGGGATAATAGAGAATAAATGGAAGCTCTGAGTCCCTGCTTTCACATGCATTTGGTTTTACGCTTGTAATATGCACCGTTTAGGAGATATGAATGAAAATATGCCATCCATTTTGTCAATATTTAAAAATGCTGGACACATTTTTATGGAAGCAGACATGATGCAGATCTTTCTAACTGGGGTTCATGGGGATTAAATGAAAGCTCCGAGTCTCTGCTTTCACATGTACTTGATTTAAATCTATTAATATGTACAGTACCATTTCAGAGATATTAATGAAAATATGCCATCCATTAATAACATTCCAAAATATTGGCCACACATTTTTATGGAGGCAGGCATGATGCTAAGTTTAAAAGTGGGGATAATAGACATTAAATGAAAGCTCTGATTCTCTGCTTTCATGTGCATTTAGTTTTAAGCTTGTAGTGTCTAGCAAGTCTCCAAGGTGTTGGTAAGAAAAGTCGGCAAGTCAGATCCGTAACTTTGGGATAAAGATTGGCTCTAAGGGCTGGGTCGGTCGGGCTAGGGTGCGAAGCGGGGCTGGGCGCGAGTCTTGACTGGACGAGGCACCGTGTGCTGCGGCCCCCCTCCCCTCCCCTCCCTGCGGGGGGAGGGCAGGGGGAAGGCTGGGGTGCCAGGGTGCCGGGCAGCGAATCTGGACGCGCGCCGGGCCCTTCCCGCGGATCTGCCAAGCTGCGGCGATTGTCGGTCAACCGCCAAGGGAGCTTATATCTTACATATTGTATTTGAGGCTTGCTGTTTATGAAGCTTTCTGCCTTTGGCTCTACTTCATAGTATGTTTGCCACACAAATCTGTGCTTCTTCCCAAGTTCTTCCTCATTTAAGTCATATAACTCATTTGTTTTAAGTCATTTTTAATCAGTTCCAAGTCGATTGGATTATTATTCTGTTTAAATTGGTCTTCTACACATTGTCATTTTTTCTCAAGTCTTCCATATTTTATACTCCCTCAGTTTCTTCTGAGTAGTAGTAATACCTATACTGTAGATACTGCTATCGGTAGATACTGCCTTGGCAGCTTCCCAAAGTATAGCAGGTTTCACTTCTTCGTTATCATCATTCTCTAAATACAACTTGACTTCTTTTTTAATTTGATAATCACCGATTATGCTTGAGAATACCTGTATTCAGTCTCCAAACTGTATTTCTAGGTCTACTATCTTGGTGTAAAATAAGATACACAGCTGAATGATCTGACACATCACTGTTTTCTATTATACATTCTTCCACCTCATGCCTATTACTATTAAACATGAAAAGTCATCTATTCTGGAGTATGCTGAGTGTGGGACATTATGGAGTATGCTGAGTATTTAACATTAAATACCGCTACGTTAAAATTTCCATACACAACCAGCAAACAATGGTATGACGTATATTCTGGCAACTTGAACATATAAATCCAAACAAGATGAGCAGTAAACAAAAAACAATTTCAAAAAGAATGACTTCCACCGATGGGGTCAAACGGCGATATGTTCCTTTCCAGGAATGGAGGGGAAGTTCCCGTGTCCTGTGGGGGCCCCTTGCTGACACGAGCAGGTGAATTAGCTCCCCCGCTCCGTCTATCTCTGTCAAGAATGAAACTCCACCTTCCAGGTCAGTTTGCAAAGTCACTGTCCAACAACAGGTCTTTCAATATCATATATATAAACTGAGCAGAAACGCCATCTGTAATCGTATTAAAATTCTTATCTATTACAGTTCCCAAATATGACTGATATGCAACAGAAAGTATCAAGTGATTTTACAATGTTTCTCGGTTTATATCCACTGTGGGTGACATTCTTGGAGCCTTGCCTGCATCTGTTCATTTTTATCCCCTCCGAACTGCATCGATGTTATATCCTCTTTCTTCAGGTCCTCTACCGTCTCCTCAGCATTATTGTAAAGCTGTGTTCCTGTTTCCCACTGGATTTGCACCTTGGCCAGATAGGGTGTCTGAAAGGGTGCTCCTTTGTTTCCAGTGTGTCTGTCTTTTCTAGTTGTTCTTAAATCTGCTCTGTGAACCCCTTAGGGATGGTGTGGTAGCGGGGCCTACTTGACCCTGCACAGAGCGGTCATCTGGAAAACATGATTGGACTGTATGCATGATCATTCGCTCAAGGCCGCTCATTACACCTTCTGGTTAAGGAATCCCTTGACAGCATGATTGCAATCGTATGCTGGGGTAGGCGTAATATGCCTGCTCTCTCTTCATCACTGACACAATTCTGCCCAGCAAAATAAGTGTATCTGATCTTGTAGCAAATCTCACAAGGAGACTCAGATGTCTGTGCTTAACCCAGTGGATCAATATGGATAGAATATTCCTATATCATAGCTTGACATCAAAGCTGTTACAGATCTATGGTCCCTGCCTTGCCATCTACTCATGTACTGCCCTGCTGGTAGTTTTTCTCACTAAAATAACTTTCTTTGGTTCTATAGCTTCAGGCATGAACTGGAGCATATCCTTCAGCTCCTCAATGTCAGGATCGCAAACCCCTCCTCTTAAGGCCGCTCCAGCCCTTCCTTGTTTTCTCCCATTGCCTGTACCTGTTCCCTATTTCCGTTCCCCCTTAAAAGCCAGACGCAGACTTCACTCCTGGTTCCTCATTGAATTCCGCTTCGTCTGGCTCTGTTATGCTTTTAATGTTCTGTTCCTGATTCCCTGCCCCGCCGGTCCTGACCCGGTTCATGGTTTTATTCCCTGGATGGATCCCCTGGCCTTGGACTCTACCTTCTGTCTTGGATTACCTTTTTGGATTTTTTCATGGATTGTTCGCCCCGGATTCACTCTCCCTGGACACCTGCACCCCTCTGACACGCCCCCTGTCTCCATACCCTCTCCTGCATGACTTTTTCCCCAGTGTTTCTTCACAATTCCGGATCATGTCGTCTGCATAGGGCCCGGAAAGAACTGTCCGTGACACTCAATATAGGTCTTGACATTACAACCAGGCATTGTCAGATCAAACATTTCTTTGTCTATTACTAGCCGTCTAAATTAGTGGAGGTTAAATCCACTGTCTTACCTACAAAATGGATCAAGGACAGGACGGATACACCTGAGCGTCCTGTATAGGGCTTTTTCTGATCCACTCGGAGATCCTAGTCTAGAGATTCTCTGAGCCCAGGCTTCCTGAATGCACTTGTACCCTTGGCCCCTACCTGAGACACGCTTGCTATGCTTGAGATCTCTGATTTCTTGCAGGACAGAGTCTAGTTCTTCAATTAGTGTGTCTCTTTATTCAGTTATTCATTAGTCTTGTTGCATATTGCAAATTTTCCAGTTTGATTTCCTGTTCATACAAGCTTACCTGTATCTTTTTTCTGGCCTCCTCCAGGACAGAGGGTCTTCTATTTTCTATTTTCACTAACGCTTCTTTGAGTAGTTTCTTTTTCTGTTCATTTTCCATTTTCTTTTCACTGATAATGCCAAATATTTTGAATTGCTTTTTTATATTCCTCCAGTTTCTGAGCTTTTGACAACTCAGCCAGTGTGAATTCAAATTTAACTAGAGCAGTTTAAAGCTAAACTGTATAAGACTGGGACCCTTCCTTTTTAAACTAGGAAATTGCCCCAGCTGGGTTTCTGTGTGGGTTTTTTCAATCTGAAATCTAAAGTCAGACTTCTTAGTACTGTCCCAGTAACCAGGATTGTCGCAATCAGAGATCTTAATTATAAACTACTGAACTTCAGATTATCTGGCAGCCATTTCTATTTTTCAGGGAAACAAAAGACTCTTTTTAGAATTTTACCTTTGAACACACCTTACTACAGTTCTATACAACTATCTACCACAGTAGCATAAAAGGTAACCCATATATAAAGTGTAGCTTTAAAGAGCAGGGGCAGCTGGGTTCATTGTTTTTCTACATATAGAACAGCAAGGAAGCATCTTGGCTTTTCTGTAACCTCTACACTGAAATCCTGTGCCAACCTGTCACGTAGCAGTTCTTTCTGGGCCCTATGCAGATGACACGATCTGGTTGGTGAAGACACAGTAGGAATAAAGTCATGCAGGAGAAGGGATGGAGACAGGGGGCGTGTCCAAGAAGTGCAGGTGTCCAGGGGAAGTGAGTCCGGGGAGAACAATCCAAATAGGAAATCCAAACGGGTAATCAGGAACAGAGGCAAAAGTCCATGGCCAGGCGATCCATCCGGGGGATAGGGAACAGGATCCGGGTTGGAACCGGCGAGGGGAATCAGGAACAGAAAGTTAAAAGCATAACGGAGCTAGACGCAGCAGGACCCCGGGCTCTAACGAAACGCGATTCAATGAGGAACGCGAAGTGAAGTCTGCGTCTGGCTTTTAAGGGGGAGCGGGAATAGGGAACAGGTGCAGACAATGGGAGAACACAAGGAAGGGCTGGAGCGCCCTTAAGAGGAGGGGTTAGCGATCGTGACACAACCAACTTGCTCCTATCTTAGAGAGATTTTCAATTTATCCCTGAAGCAGAAGAAGTTTGGAGTGTCACAGGAAGCAATGACACTCTCTTATGGATCTGTCATTGAGAGTGTTGTGCTGTTTCCCTTCACTGTGTGAGATGGCAGCACTTCTGCCTAGGACACGGAATAGCTAAAGAGGGCAGTGTATATCGCCTCTAAAACTCACCTTCCCTTTGTGGTTGCATTCTACATCTCTAGACTGAAACACAAAGCTCTAAAGATGCTCGCCGACTGCTTCCACCCTGCCCAGCCTCTGTTTACCTTCCTCCTCTCTGGTAGTGCTTAGGTCTGTTAAAATAAGGAGTACAGCTTCTGTATCAGCACCTGCCCAGAGGCTGTGAGATGTGTGAACACAGTTATATAATGTAGGTTAAAGGAAGACATTATTACTAGAGTATATAAGGATAGTATGTGATGTGGGAATGTTATTATTGGTTTTATGTTTGTACTGTTGTATATTGTACTGATGTCTTTTGCTTGCATGAGCTGACCAAACCAGACTCGATGCAAATGGTTGTTATGGTAATAGAAGTGTTGAATTTGAGAAACTGTCGAGCAACACAGTACAAGCAACAAGCTTAGCAGCTAAGCAACCACTTTGCATAAAATTACATGAGAAAATATTCCAACAGAAGCCAGTTTCAGTCTATTTTTTTTCCTTAGGAAGAAAGCCAGCTGTTGGTTATTTGTTATCAACAAGGCTCTTTAAGGCCTTTACCTTCAATTAAGCTCAAATCCCCAGGAATCTCTCATGTATCCTGCTGGAGAGCAGGCCCAGGTTTCCTCAGCAATGACCCATGACTGAGAATTTCCATGTATTTAATGTGTTTTTTCAGGTATCCTGTATATCATCTGGACTATGTGTGCCATCTGTGGTATTAAAATACTCCCTCTCAATTTCAGCATTTGGGTTTTTTTTTGTTTGGTTTCTCTTTTGTTCTTAAGGCAGATAAAGGTGTCTCATGGAGTCTAAGATCGGGTTGGAGGTTAGTTTTAGGACTTTCACTTTCTGCAAAGACTGATGGGTCTGATTCTCATGCTAAGTGGACAGTTAATCAAGTCCACAGAGAAACATTCAGAGTCAGGATGTTACAGCCTCCCTCTCCTGTGTCTGTGAGGGTCTGGATGTGTCCTGAGAAAGACCTCAGACTGGAGGATAGAGAGGCAATTCACTCTCTCTGATAAATCTCATATTTTACTGGGCAGATGCTCCAAAGCTTGTCCTTCTCCATAAAAACAACCTGGGACAAACACCCACACATGACATAAAATATATCAATCACATAGTATTGAGGACAGAGCCAGAGGATCACTGCAAACACTTCACTAAATACACTTTTCCTGCTCATTTGACATGATCCAGAATTTCACATTTCTTAAAAGACCTATCGGCCCGACTGTAGATCCAAAGCAAAATTGTAAGCTCTAATAAAATATGATAATTTGGGGGCAGCAAGCACTGTCTTCAAGACCTGTAAACAGTACTATGCTCATTGCATGGACCATGGACTAAATATAGAGGAGGTAAGGTTTTAAAGTGATCCTCTGGTGCAACATGCCTGACTTACAACCCAGTCTTAGATATGCTGAGTTCTGAAGGCCTTCAGTACACATCATACTAACATCCCATTAATGCAGGCTCTAAATCAATGTCACTACTGCTACAATGTTATTGCTACACACCTGTATATGTATACACACCTGTATATGGTTTTTGAAGGAGAAACAGTGCAGTGGGTCTACCCTTGTGATCCTGT
Organism: Atractosteus spatula; assembly: GCF_055471065.1. Lineage (NCBI taxonomy): Eukaryota > Metazoa > Chordata > Actinopteri > Semionotiformes > Lepisosteidae > Atractosteus > Atractosteus spatula. The sequence continues at coordinate 224,534 of NW_028296875.1, forward strand.
GGGTTGCTGTACTTCACAACACTATCTCTGGCCCATCTGGAGCTAAATCCTGATCCTGATTATTGCTCTGGGCATGTACCAATAAATCACAGGAGCATATATATAAATATCACTGTGTTGAAGCTGGAGATACAGGATAACTGCCAACACTTCACTGAATACACTTTTCCTGCTCCTTTGACATGATCCAGAATTTGTCATTTCTTAAAACACCTGTCGGCCTGACTGCAGAACTGCAGGCAAATTATAAGCTATAGTAAAATTTTTGCAACAAGCACAGGTATGTGTCAAAAAGCATAGCACTCTGTCTCAGAGGCCTGTAAGCAATACTTTGTTCATTGCATTATGCAATGTTTTTTTTTCACATATGATATCAGATCTTAAATGTTGTTTATAAAACAAAACTAATTAAAATAAATGCTTTTGTTATTATTTATCTTGTATCATAGAACAGAAAAATCATTGTATCCCAAGCCCCCAAGGTGTTTTAATGCAATACATTGTTGTAACAGAAAGAATAAGGTTCTGGATCCCGAGATGAAGTTAAACAGATGAGTTTATTGCATGCAAGGAACAATAAAGCCAAAGTCTTGTTTCCCGCAAGAAACAACAAAACCGAAATATTGTCCAAAGTGCCGGTACAAACTTTAGGTTTATATAGTCCTTCCTTGCTGCTTCAGACGTCAGTTATGGTGCTATGGTAAAGAGGGGGGGTCATGGTATTTGGCCAGTTAAGAGACCCTGGCCAAATGGTCAGTTTAAGATTACGTCCCCAGGGGGTTCTTAGCTCGCATCTGGAATCCTTATCAGTTAACCCCCTTCCTGCCATAAACTCCAGCCTTAGAAGTCTAATCTTCATGCAGAAAGGACTTAAAATTAACCCCATCTTCACATCTTACTTCAACATGAACTAAGGAAAATAATCATGGGAATGTCAGTATTGGTTTCCTCATAAAAATGTATTCCTTTCATTTCATTTTATTTTTTTAAAGAAACTTACGTCACTATGATGGTTCCATTGAACTTGGAAAAAAAAAACTTGCACTGCTGAATGCAGAATTCAAATCTATAACATTGAAATCACCTATTAGAGAATTGAAACAAAAACCTGCCAAAAAGGAAGACATTACCAACAATGACCACAAGGTGGGGATATTGTCCACCCGTGTAAAGAATGGCAAAGCTGTGTTAAGGTAAAAGGAATAGAAATGCATTGAATTTGAAAAAATACTGTTATTATTTCTAAATTAAAAAGCAAAACAGTTATGCTGTAGAGTGGTGTCACTGTTACCTTTGTGCTATTATGTGGTCTTCTATGCAAGAGCTGCTTATGTTTAGGCAATATGGAACTCTGAAGCACTCTGGAGTGTGGAACACTGTGTCCGGCGAGACACACCTGTGCATGTTGCACAAATTATCATTGCATTGTGCATTAGGGACTAAATATACTAAAAGTGATTTCACTTATGTCAATTAAATAAATTACTAGGTACTTTATGTTTTAAAAAAGAAATCTACATGGTAGAACAATGTAGGTAAGGGAAGTCAGGAAGTCAGATCCATAATTTGGGATAAGGAATGGCTCTAAGTGCTGGGTTGGTCGGGCTGGGGTGTGAAGCTGGGCTGCTTTTGTTTTTATTTATCTTGTACCATAGAACAGGAAAATCTTTGTAGTTCAAGCCCACAAAGTGCCCTAATGATGCAATACATGATCTAAGGAAGATTATCACGGGAATATCAACGTTGTTTTCCTCATAAAAATGCATTCCTTTCATTTTATTTTTTAAATTAACTCACATTATGTATAGTAGTGGCCTTCAATTTAAAAAAAAATCTAGCACTGCTGAATGCACAATTCAAACCAATAAAAATAAAATCACCAAATAGAGAACTGAAATAAAAATTTTCCCTCAAAATAAGACATTACTAACAATGACCACAAGGTGGAGATATTGACCTTACAAGTTAGGAAAGACAAAACTGAGAAAAGGTCAAAGGAATAGAAATCCATTGAAATTTGAAAATATACAACATTTTTCTCTAAATGAAAAAGCGAAACAGTTATGCTGTAGTGCGGTTTCGCTGTTACCTCTGTGCTATGATATAATCTACTATGCAAGAGCTGCTTATGTTTAGGCGGTATGGAACTCTGAAGCACTCTGGAGTGTGGAACTCTGTTCTGTTGACATTGCCTGTAATTAATACCTGAGACGAATACCCACACATGACATAAATATATCAATCACATAGTATTGAGGGCAGAGCCACAGGATCACTGCTAAACACTTCACTAAATATACTTTTCCTACTTATTTGACATGATCAAGAATTGATCATTTCTTAAAAGACCCGTTGGCCTGACTGCAGATCCGCAGCCCTCTATCTGACTGGTGCGTGCGAGAGGGTCCGCGGCACGTGGTGCCTTGTCCAACCGAGACTTGCGCCCAGCCCTGCTTCACACCCCAGCCCGACCGACCCAGCACCAGCCAATCCTTATCCCAAATTATGGATCTGACTTCCCTTACCTACATTGTTCTACCATTTCAGCAGCCCCTCACACACACCCACATTGGAGCTCCCCCTCCCCTCCTCGTGGGGGAAGGCAGGAGAGAAGGACAGGGTGCCGGGGGGGTTAAGCCATCATCTGCAGCGGCAGGGGTGGAATGGCCAGCAGGCGATGGGCGGCATCGGCTAGTGTCTAGCAGCTGGCTTTGAACTGGTGTGGACCAGGGGAATTAGACTGTTTAATTAAAACAAAGCATCGCGACGGCCAACGGCGGGTGTTGACGCAATGTGATTTCTGCCCAGTGCTTTACATGTCAATATGAAGAAATTTAATAAAGCGCGGCTAAACGTCAGGAGTAGGTTTGACTCTCTTAACTCCCTTGGGTAAGGAGTGGAGACTTAGTGACCTCTACCTCCACGTGGTCCCGCTGGTAACTCCACTGCTCTAGTTGAGTACGTGGAGGTCAAATGAGGTCTAAATTATCTCACCCCTCCTGTGGGCCTGCCAACCCACTGGGTAGTACCCACTGGCGAAACCTCAAAATGGAGAGTAATGTTAATGATGTACCATACTGAATGGCATGTCACCCAGGCAAATAAAGTGCCCTGGAAGGACTTGGGGTTGGGTCCTGTTCCCTTACAGCAAGTCCTCTGTCAAGAATCAAAGAAAGAGAGTTAAGACTCATCTCTGTGAGTACATAGACAACATATGACGACTTGGCCCAGGTCATGCTCGATGTTAGTCTACTCATCCGTTCGACCGAAACATCTTCGATCAAAATAAACCACGCACTTGTGATCTACGGATCCCAGTAGAAGACCATAAAGAGGCTTGACGATACCATTGACCTCAAAAGCCTCATACAAGAACGCAATCCCTCCCTGATAAACATTTTGGAGGAATTTGAAAATGACACACCTGAGTATAATGACGAGAGCCTAACACCACCTCTGCAAGAGGAAGAGGACCATAGTCCAGAAGTGAATGAGTCACTCAATGAGCCAGCCTTTCTAAGAGGACTAAGTGGCCAGACCATAACCATGCAACTGTCAAATGATGATCAAACCTGTCTTATCAGCAAAGAAAAGACTGGAAGGTCGAGGATGGCACTGCAACACTATAACCTCAAACACAATGAAATATGTTTCTATGTACCAAATGCAACAACACAAGCAATAATCTCCACTCCATCCAGTGCCATCTCCGCAAATGCAAAGGGAGAACTGACATGATTGAAGAAAAAGGTGAATGGAAGTATAACATCTGTAATATGTACTTCCAATCAAAATCCAGCTTATCGCAACACAAACGACATGCCCATCCAGACATCAGGAACAAAGAAAGAATCCAAGAATTGAATACAAACAAAGACTCCAGCAAGATATGGACAGATGAAGAACTAACAAAACTGAAAACACTGGAAATTAAATATAAAGGGGCAAAAACATCAATCAGATAATTGTCCAAGAACTTGGCACAGTTCAAAAAATCCGACAGGATTACAATACATCCTGGAAAATGCCAAAAAGACCCATAAACAAATTGCAGTGGTGTTCATTGACATCGCCAAGGCATTTGACACTGTGGCCCACGACCAAATATTTCAAGTCCTGCAACAAAGAGAACTGGACAACCACATAATTGATCTAATCAAGAACTCTTACCATGACTGCACTACCATGATCAAAGCAGAAAGCCAGTCTTCACAAGAATTCTCCATTAAAGTTGGAGTTAAACAAGGTGATCCCATGTCACCCATACTATTCAACATAGCCCAGGATCGCTTGATCAATGTCTTGGAAGAACATGGTTGCGGCCTCAATACTGAGGCTGGAAACATCTCAACATTGGCATTTGCAGATGACCTGGTTCTGCTGAGCGACAGCTGGGAAGGGATGAAAAAAAACATCTGCATCCCCGAAGAATACTGCGCACAAACAGGACTGATGGTCCAAGCCAAAAAATGCCACGGGTTCCTAATTACACCTACCAAGGACTCGTATGTCATCAACAACTGTGATGACTGGTCCATAAACAACAACAAACTCCATATGATGACCCAAAGCGAATCTGAAAAATACCTGGGTCTTAAAATAAGCCCATGGATGACAACTAATCAACCAGAAGCTATAAATCTGCTACAAACACGGATCCTTAAAATCGACAAAGCCCCGCTAAAACCTTACAGAAGGTAACAATCCTAAATGTCTACACAATCCCCAGACTGTTCTACCAAATGGATCACGCCTACACTAATCAAGTAACACTAAAAAGTCTTGACCGACTCATACGGAAAGCGATCAAAAATCTACCTCAGTCTACATGCAATGGACTAATCTACTCCAGCAATAGAGATGGGGGATTGGGCATAATCAGCCTATCCAGCCTGATACCATCAATCCAAATCTGAAGGCTACAGCGCATGGCAATGTCTACAGACTCAATCATCAGCACTCTAATGCAATCAAATGAAGCGCAAGAAAAATTCCAGAAACTCTGGATCAGGGCTGGAGGTGATGAAAGCAAAATCCCACAGCTAGCCGACCCAACAACCCTAACAATCCCGACAGAAGAAATATTGCTACCAGAGGAATGGGAGACCAGCCCCAAACAAAAAGCAAAATTTTAAACCCCCTGCAATTGGCGGAAAGAAGAATTCGAAAATTGGACAAAACTATCTGTTCAAGGAATGGGGATCAGCAACTTCAAAGATCATCCCGACAGCAATTCCTGGCTTACACACCATACTCCAGAGAAAGACATTTAATTGCAGCCCCACAGCTACGGGCCAATGTATACCCCACCAGGGAGTGCCTAAACAGAGGTCAAAGGGGATTCCCAACAGTCTGCGTAATTGCCAGGAAAAGACTGAAACCTGTTCCCACATACTCGGACAATGCCCCAGCGTACAAAACACAAGAATAAAGAGACACAACAAAATCTGTGACATCTTAGCCGAAG